>NC_136809.1:16497482-16624982 GCF_951216825.1 Electrona antarctica | reverse complement strand
CTTAAGGGAGATGACATACAGTATGATAAGAAATGGGATATTGGTTATGATTTGTCAATGATTTAGAGTACAAATATTTTATTTTTATACACATAAAAAACACTTATCACTGATGACAATGCAAAAAACAGAGAAGCTGGGATTTTGTTTTTCTTTATAGAACATTTTTTTGAATGAAAAGAAAGAAAGAAATGGTCTACGAAATGCGTTTGAGTTGAAAACAACACAACATTTGAGAATTCAATTAATGTTTTTCATCAACTTGCTCTAAAATGTGATTGTTAGAAACATCAAGACGTATTCAACGTGGTTTTATGTCTGCAAATAATACTCAGAATCAACAAATAATTGTATTTCTGCATACAGTTTACACTTGAAAGCTTGTGACCTGAGATGTTTGTCTTTCCATATTCAAGCACTACAATGTAACAACATACTGTTTCTACAGTAGCCTATCTTTATTTTGCCTTTAATGTGATTGTTGGGGTACACTGAGCATTATTTTAAGTATTAAAGTATGCTTCACATGCATCTTTATAGAACACAGGCAACATAAGGATGTTGAAGGATGCATTATTTAGCAACATATATTTTGGATAGTAGCCAAAGATCGGTCATTCTCATGCAAGTGTGAATTGTTGTTTTGATGTAAAAGATGTTGATCTGATGTTAGAATAGTCTTAAAGAAAGTACACCTCAAATAAATTAAACTTTGTAATATCTCCCTTTGAGAGCTGCATTTAATTTGTGGGACATCATGTAGTTCAATATGCAACAATAGGTGATGGGTTACAAAAACAAAATGGTTAAAAACTTTCAATATCTGCTCCACAAATCCAAATCTGATCTTATTATTTGCAAGTTATCAGATCAGATTTATGTACTCTGATTGCCCAGTCTGCATTATTTGCTGTGATAACAACAACAACAATGTCACTCACAACATGTTGGAATGTGATGCATGCCTTGCATGGTGACGTTCTAGATCTGCTATTTTAGGCAAGAAAACACCTTTGTATACAACAACGTATAAATCAGGCTTCAGTGTCCAGACTGAGACACATCTTTAGAAATCAGATTTAAATGGCATTTGCATCCACCTAGGAATTAGTTCCCATCCAATTCCAAAAATCAGTTTCCATCCGTTGTTCTGCTGTTCAGACTTGATAAAAGACAATCTAATTACAATCTGGATAGGCTAAAAATCTGATTCGGGCTATCAGTCTGAGAACACAACCTAATATGCTAGCTACTGTAGTGTAGCCTATATGATCTCTTCACATCAGTGACAATGGGATTTACAGTAAGCTCAAAATTGGAGAAGTTTCCCTTTAGGGACCGATTACTATCATAATTATAATCTACTTACGAAATTGGTGTGAAAACACCTGTATGCCTACTTTTTGTGTAAACTATTAATCTAATATAGCAGAGGTGGACTTTTAGGGGAACACATATAATGGGCCTATTTGATTTTAATTAATACAAGAAGCCTACAACGACCAGATGGCCTGTGGAGAAGTGGAAACATACTGTTACATTACATTTACTTGATATCAAAAGGTCCAAGAGAAAAACAATGATTATAATTTGCTTTCATATACAGTACAGTATTTTGTTACATCAATGGCTTTGCCTCAAAATACTGCAAAAGAAACCCAGTTACACTTTACATGAAACATCCCCTTTACAAATAACCAGGTTCAGAAAAAAGAAAAAATAACCCACTCTTGTGGTTAACAATTTTTAATAGATATATATATATATATAGATAATGATAATACATTTTCACATGCTGTCCAGACACCATACCCTCGTAGGTTGTCACTTGCTTGTTGTGTCATGCACTGCAAACATGAACCAGCATTTTCAGTTTTTATCCATCGGGGCGTGACGCTGATGTTTCCGTTATCGAGTGTGTTTGCATCATGCATGATAATGTTCCCAAGTCATTGAAGACAATCAAGTATTTAGTTTGTGCTGTTGGGGGCCGGTGGATGGGCCAAACTGAAGCTGGTCAATCCAATCAGATCAGTCATATCTGACACATGTCACGCATACAGTGAAACATGTCACACATAAAGTGGAACAAAGCAAAACTCTTTCTTTTCTTTTCTTTTCTTTTTTTCCCCTCAATGTTTTCACTTCCTGTGTTCAAGTAAGAGGGACAACCCACAGGTTGTAATGGCTGCTGATAAGAGTATGTGTACCAGTACCAGTGGTATCCTGCTGGTTTCCTCCCTTCCATTAAGAGTATGTGTACCAGTACCAGTACCAGTGGTATCCTGCTGGTTTCCTCCCTTCCATTAAGAGTATGTGTACCAGTACCAGTGGTATCCTGCTGGTTTCCTCCCTTCCATTAAGAGTATGTGTACCAGTACCAGTGGTATCCTGCTGGTTTCCTCCCTTCCATTAAGAGTATGTGTACCAGTACCAGTGGTATCCTGCTGGTTTCCTCCCTTCCATTAAGAGTATGTGTACCAGTACCAGTGGTATCCTGCTGGTTTCCTCCCTTCCATTAAGAGTATGTGTACCAGTACCAGTGGTATCCTGCTGGTTTCCTCCCTTCCATTAAGAGTATGTGTACCAGTACCAGTACCAGTGGTATCCAGCTGGTTTCCTCCCTTCCATTAAGAGTATGTGTACCAGTACCAGTGGTATCCTGCTGGTTTCCTCCCTTCCATTAAGCACTCTGAACAAACATGAACACATCTTTGATTCTCTCAGGTTGAATGGCTGTGATTGGCTCATGCAGCTGCTGACCAATGCAAGCATGTGAGTGCAGTCACACGATGGCGAGGGAACTCGCTCCTATTGGTTGACATAAAGATGAATGATTCCATCTGAAGACATTGATGTTTCCACATCAACTTGGAGGGTTGATAAAGGTCAGTCCTTGTCCCTAGCTGTTATGTTCCATTCGCAACTTGTGATTGCTATGTAAGGAAAGGGTGTGTATTGTGCGTGCCTGATGGGTGGGTGTATACGACCGGGTGGGTATAGGATTGTTGCTGAGGTTAGCCCTCACTGTGTGACTGTGTCTGGCATTTTGCTTTAAAATACAAAATTACTTTTTTCATATATGCTATACTCCAAGTGATGTCGTTTACAAACGCATGTTGCTTACGTGCTCATGTACAGCTAAATGGTCCATTAAAATGTTAATGTGCATACATGCAGGCAGGCTGTAAGTTTGTGTGCGTGCGTGTGCGTGTGCATGTGTGTGTGTGTGTGTGTGTGTGTGTGTGTGTGTGTGTGTGTGTGTGTGTGTGTGTGTGTGTGTGTGTGTGTGTGTGTGTGTGTGTGCGCGTGCGTGTTCATGCGTGCGTCTCTGTTCAGATCCGTGCGTGCTGTACGTGTCTCAATCAGACGGTGATGGGACAGGTGATGATCTTGTCCTCCAGCATCACGCTGACGATGAGGAAGACAAAGTAGAGCAGGAACATGCAGAAGCCCAGCATCTTGCTCATCCTCCACTTGCACGCGGCGATGGAGATGATGACAAAAAGGAGCATGAGGAAGAGGAGCACGATGGCACAGAAGAGGCCATTGCTGCTCACCTGCACCGGCTTGAAATCGTTGATGAAGTGGTAGATCAGCCAGGGGAAAGGCAACCTGAGAGAGGAAGAGGAGACGAGACATTTTTAATATCTTATGTTTTATTTCACTCATATTTTCATATTATTTGGGTTCTCATGTGGTTAAATGAGTGCCTAACAACATAAGCCCTTATTTAATTCTTCTTTGTTCGACGGTGTCACATGGCGGAAATGGCGCATCTATAAGCTAACTACATGTCGCGATGTGACACATTGTAAGCTGTAAACAGTCAAATCCACAAGGAAGGTTTTCCAGGCACATCCAGGATGCCATGGGGCAGACCGTGGACCAGGTGGGGGGCATTATATCTCCACACTGGCCTGGGAACGCCTCAGGATCCCCAGTCAGAGCTGGCTAACGTGGCCACGGAAAGGGAAGTCTGTGGCACCCTGCTGGAATGGATGGATGGATGCTGGACTCACCCCACAGTGATATCAAAGATGTTGGATCCCACAGAGCTGGACACAGCCATGTCACCCAGGCCCTTCCGTGCAACGATCACACTGGTGATGAGATCAGGGATGGAGGTTCCGGCTGCTAATATGGTCAGACCCATGATCTCCTCTGTGATCCAGAAGGTCTCTCCAACCTGAGTTCATCAAAAGAACAAGTCAGTCAACCTCTTAGAGAGCCTACCATGATGGAACTATTCTTGTCATCACATGAAACAATCTGGTGTAACTTTTACAGCAGGTAAATAGCATCTTTGACAGCAAAACCCAACCCAAGACCAAACAGATATTCACAATAGCCCCATTAAGCAACTTATAGAAGCATTGAGAGAGAGAGAGAGAGAGAGAGAGAGAGAGAGAGAGAGAGATAACACAGCTCTGTTTACACCTTTATTTGATTCCTATTTATATCCAATATTTATTTGTAAATACATTGTTCTATTTTGATTGTCTTGTTCCACTTCTGCTTTGGCAATGTAAACGTACGTTTTCTCATGCCAATAAAGCTCAATTGAATTGAATTGAATTGAATTGAATAGACGCCTTATCAGACGACGTCACACTGATAAGAAACGGCATGCGCGCGCATAAAGGCAGCAGAAGAACACCACCTCTCATAAGATGCAATGGAAAAGTTCTAACTGCACTCACGTGTAAAAAATGCCCCATCAAACTTTCAGATGCTGTTTTTCTCCCAGTGTGGAGGAAGAATGATTAGGATTTTTATTGTGATCTCTCGCCCTTGAAATATATAATCCTTGGTTTCTGTTGTGTTTGAACAATAATCAATAATTCAAAACAGTTGTCCTCAAAACCACACCTCCAGTCGCTGTCATAAGAACGGGAGGTGCGCTCATGAACACGGCAGCAGTGCCTGTTTGTCCACGGCTGCACGCGCACCTGCAGTCCATCAAGTATAATGTATGCTTCGTCCCGCGATGGTGTCGCGCATGCAGACCTCTACGCTCACAACAGTCGCATTTGCGATGCGATGTGAGCTTGTATATCAGCTGTTCTCTGTGCGCAACACTGTTGGGCTTTGAAGTATAAATGTATCCTAGGGTGCATCTCACTAGCCAAGTCACAAGAGGAGGTTGAATGGACTGAAACCAGCGCTCTGCGCTCCCCAAAACAACAGGTTTGGAGATCTGTTGGGAATTGATTACATGAAACAGTCACCTGTGCGCCCAGTCCCAATGTTTGTAAACAAATAATTGGTCTATTGAATTGAATTGAATTGAATTGAAGAGAGAGAGAGAGAGAGAGAGAGAGAGAGAGAGAGAGAGAAGGGGGGCAGTGAGGCACCTTTGATTAGTTTCTAAACTAGTAAGAGAGACAACATCAAAAAAGAAAGGCAGGCCCGGGCGGTTAGCTCAACCGTCTGGGCACCTAGGCTGCTGAGCCAGCCTGACGGTGTGCCGCGGGTTCGACTCCCGATCCCGACTGCCTTTTCCGCGTGTCATCTCTCTCCCCATTTCCTGTCAGTCTACTTTCAATCTATCAATAAAGGCAGAAAAAGCCCAAAAAAACATCTAAAAAAAGGCAGATAAAGCTATCAAGGATGACTTGTTATACTGAGTGAAAAAATGCTGAGATATATTTGGGCCAGACTGATTTGGTTGAGTTGAGCTGAGCTGAGCTGTACTGGCACTGTCCAGAATAGAATCTCATCTGGTCCTGGAGCCAGGGAGATTAGGTGGGATTAGCTGCCACGCTCACACATAGAATGACCTGACTCCTGATTAGACCAATTTCAGAGAGGAGAAGAGAAGAGAAGAGAAGAGAAGAGAAGCTCCACAGATGCATATTAAATATGTGTGAGAGAGGAGATAGATGATGATGCCCATTGATCAAAATGGGAATGTTACAGGGAATTAATATAGCCCATTAATGAATGATAAGTGTGCGCGAAAGAGACAGCTTTGAGTGTGTGTGTGTGTGTGTGTGTGTGTGTGTGTGTGTGTGTGTGTGTGTGTGTGTGTGTGTGTGTGTGTGTGTGTGTGTGTGTGTGCGTGTGTGCGTGCGTGTGTGTGTTTTACCTGGTGAGCCCACCACACCATCAGATAAGAGAAGGCAGCGATCCAACTGATGGAGCCAATAAAAGTGATTGGAAAAAACCTTTCGGATGTCTGAAATAACAACAACAAAAAGGAATCACCTATCAATCGATTATATACACTAGGGCCTTACCCGTTCTAATATATGAACAGGGAATTATGTAAAGTGTGGCTAATGCGATATAATAGATCACATTGATTGGGAGGGAAGTGTTAATGGATGATTGGGAAGTTGGGTTGAATTTGGGAACAAAATAAGTGGTATTATCTGACAGATAGGACATTTGGGTGTCTTCTCATCTCCTGCAGCCCCTCTCACCTGTGGGGTACCCCAGGGCTCTATTTTGGCCCATCTACTATTCCTCCTATATGCTCCCCCTCGGTCCCATCCTCTCCAAACACGATATATCCTTCCACTGTTACGTCCTGAGCACGACGTTAAACTGCTCCCGGTCCTCCAGGTTGGGGGTTGGGCGTGGGGTTAACAACCCCACCCTGTAAAACAAAAGCCTGTTACAGAAACGACGAGAAGAAGCCATTCCGGTAAATCACGGCGAAGAAGAGACGGCACATCCTTGGATGTAGCAATGACGGGGCCGGGTGAAATCCAGCAGGAAGCCCGACCCTTGATGACCCCGATCTTCAACACCAAAGCTAACACCAGAGTAGGCACCTGGAACGTACGCACACTATTCCAGTGTGGTCGCATGGACCAGGTGCTGAAGAGTATGAAAGACTATCGCCTGGACATCTTAGGCGTTAGCGAAATGAGGTGGACAGGGCAGGGGCGCCTCATGGTTGATGGAGCAATCGTTCTTTACTCTGGGAAGCAAGACCACCATACCCATGGAGTCGGCATCATCCTCTCCAGCCATGCAGCAAAAGCGTTGGTTGGATGGAAGCCGGTGAACGAACGCATCATCACAGCGAGGCTTTACACCAGACATGCCAAAGTAACCATCGTGCAAGTTTATGCCCCAACCGAAGTTGCCTCAGAAGAAGATAAGGACGCCTTCTACAATCAGCTCCAAACCGTGCTCGAAGAGATCCCCAGCTATGACATCAAGATGCTGATTGGAGACTTCAATGCAAAACTGGATAACGACAGAAGGGGCCTTAACACCACAGTGGGACCACACGGGTCTGCAAGCTCCACAAACGACAACGGGGAGAGACTGTTGATGCTAACCAGCACCAACGGTTTCAGTATCGGAAACACCTTTTTTGGGCACAAGCAGATCCACAAGATGACCTGGGTTTCACCTGGTGGTGGGACCCGGAACGAGCTGGACTACATTTGCATCAACACAAGGTGGCGCTCGTCATTGCTAGACGTTCGCTCCCATAGAGGTGCAGATGTAGGATCAGATCACTTCCTTGTGGTGGGTAAAATCAGGCTGAAGCTAAAGAAGGTGGAAAAGGTACAGCCCAAGAGACCTTACGCGGTGGACAAGCTGAAGAATAACAACATATCAGAAAGCTTCCGTGAGGAGTTGAGTAAGAAGCTTGCGGTACCACAACATCCTTCAACCATTGAGGAGCAGTGGAGCCTGTTCTCGCGTGCCATCACTGAGACTGCAGAGGCAGTTTTAGGCAGAAGGAGGGGTACCAACAAAGAAAGGTGGATAACAGACCACACATGGAAGTTGATCGATGAACGGAAGGTGGCCAAGATAAAAAGAGAACAGAAGAGGAGGCTCCGGAGTTGGAGGATGGAAGACGAGGAGTACAGGCGTCTGGACAGGGAAGTGAAGAAGAGCTGCAGAAATGATAAAAGGCGGTGGCTAGAGGAGAAAGCAAGAGAGGCACAGGAGGCAGCGGAGAAGAACAACACAAAAACGCTGTACAGGATCGTGCGGGAGCTAACCAGCTCCAAGAGCAGCTCCGGTGTGCCAATCAGGAGCAAGGATGGCAGGGCACTCCTGACCGACGAAGAGCAGGAGGCAAGGTGGGTGGAGCACTTCAGAGAGGTTCTCAATCAGCCAATACCTTCCATTCTCTTCAATTTCGATCACGAAACACCGGCTCCAACTCTGAATGTTACTTCAGGAGAGATATCCGGGACTGAGGTTGTCCGAGCAATCAAGAGCCTCAAAAACAATAAGGCACCGGGACTCGATGAGGTAGCCGCCGAGTTGTTGAAGCATGGCCAGGACGTTGTTGTGGAGAGCCTCACTAGCCTGTTCAACATGATTTGGCATGCTGAAGACGTTCCAGCCGACTGGAGACGTGGGGTCATTGTGACGCTGCCCAAGAAGGGAAACCTCGCGGACTGTAACAACTGGCGGGGCATCACACTGCTGTCTATCCCTGGCAAGGTATTCTGCAGTGTATTGCTCCAACGCCTTAAAGAGGAGGTGGACAACATCTTAAGGGAAGAGCAAGCTGGTTTCAGGAAGGGAAGGTCCTGCTCCGAACAGATCTTTACTCTTCGCAACATCATCGAGCAGTGCCAAGAGCTTCAGACACCCCTCATGATTAACTACATAGATTTTAAGAAAGCTTTCGACAGCATCCACCGGGAATCACTGTGGCAGATCGTCCAGCTGTATGGTGTACCACCCAAGTACGTAAACATCTTCAGGTCCCTGTACCACAACTCCACTTGTAGAGTCAAAACCAACAACGGCACAACCGATGACTTTGACATCGTGACCGGTGTAAGACAGGGTTGCATTCTGTCACCACTGCTCTTCATCATTACAATTGACTTTGTGATGAGGAAGTCCGTCACCGGGGAAAACTTCGGTATCAAGTGGGGAGGGGGCAGACTGGCCGATCTGGACTTTGCGGACGACTTGGCTCTGTTAAGTCATACCCAGCCGGCACTCCAAGAGTTGACCAACAGTCTCCATGAGCACGGAGATAAGGTCGGTTTACGGATAAGCCAAGAAAAGACTAAGGCCATGACCATTGGACAATACCAACACCTTCCACCACTCACTATAGGCCTACATGACATAGAATATGTTGAAAACTTCACGTATCTTGGAAGTAACATCTCAAACACAGGAGACGTGGAGAAAGACGTCAATAACCGAGTTGGAAAAGCTGCAGGAGTGTTTCAGCGGCTCCGCAACATTTGGTCGTCTAAAACCATCTCTACGGCCACCAAGCTACGCCTCTATATGTCAGTGGTCATCCCAACAGCGATGTCTTCCACCGACGATGCCTCAGATCCGTCCTGAGGATCTCATGGAGAGACCACATCACCAATGAGGAGGTGATGAGAAGGGCAGGGGTAGCACCACTGTCTGTCATCGTCGATGAAAGGAGAAGGAGAATGGCTGGACACGTACTCCGACTGCCAAGAGAGAGACCGGCAAGTGTGGCAATGGACTGGATGCCAGAAGGTGGAAAGAGGAAGAGAGGGAGGCCAAAGAAGACATGGAGACAGACAGCTAAGGAAGACCTAAGCGAGATGGGTGTCAGCTGGCACGGAGCAAGAAGGGTCGCCAGAGACCGGAGTAAATGGAGAGGACTCGTCGCCCAATGTTCCAATAGGAACGGGAGGAACTAAGTCTAAGTAAGACTAAGTCTAAGACTAAGTCTAAGTCTAAGTTACGCTGATGACGCCTGCAATTAGTTCAAAACACTGCTGCCCGCTTCCTCACCAGTACCAAAGAATTTGACCACATCACACCAGTCCTTATTTCTTTCCATTGGTTCCCGATCAAACAAAGGATCGATTTCAAGATCCTTTTATTTACTTTTAAATCCCTTAATGGCCTGGCTCCCCCATATATGGCCGAACTTATACATCGCCACAACCCACCTAGAGCTCTGAGGTCTGCTGACCAGTCACTATTGACAATGCCAACAGACCTAACCCGGAAATCAGGAGGTGACCGTGCTTTTGCGGTTGCGGCCCCAGAGTTATGGACTCCACTTTGGGAACCACTGCTAACCCTAACCTCACAGAAACTATGCCTAAACCTAACCTCAAAACCACATCAACCTGGGCGAAATACCGGGAAAGGACACAGTCCGTTCCCAGTTTCCACCTGTGAACCCACTGTGAAATGCACATCATTTTGGGGGTCCTTGGCATGAAAACTTTGAGAACAACTGATTTAAAAAGCATTTTTAGATTCTCATTAATTACTTGCTCACATCACTATAGCAATATTATCAGTTCTGACCCAGAAAATTAGACAATCTTTTAAGTCAATCTTTATGTTTTATGGAGTTATTCTTTATGTCACAGATTAGGAGGTGGGCTGGAATATCTGCTATTTCCAAATATTCCTTATGTTGGAGTAACGTTTCAAGTCTAAAACTCCCTGTACAATATACGCCTCTAAAAAGAAAACTTTAAAACCATCTTGATTCTTTATAGTGTGTTTGTTGAAACGATAATTGTGGTGTTTGTTGTTAATGATTTCCCTTCAGTACTGAGGCAATGTCATCTTGTTTTAGTGTGAGTGCGTGTGTGCGTGTGTGCGTACTGCGTAGTGCATACCTCTCTCCTGACATCAGGCAGTGTGAGCCACAGGGGCAGGACGATGGGGAGGATGATGAGGTACGTGACACGTTTCCTGTTGGTGTCTGGCCAGGCCAGGCTCAGGGGCTGGTCCTCATCCTCCTCTTCATCATAAGCCTGAGGAAGAAAATGTATATTGTCTCTGTCGGGTGAAAACGCGACGCAAAGATCTGCTACTTTTGATACTTTTGTATGATCAAGTAGGGCGTTCATTTATGAAAAAACAAAAAGTAAAAAGTAATAGACAGCATAATCTCAGAAAATTATCTATAGTTGCAGCCCTAAACTCAAGAGTGAGGATAATAACAATGATGATGATAAGAAAGATGGAAGCCACACCACGTCTCCTCCTATGCTGCCGTTCATTGGTGGCGTGACCTCCACGGACACGTTCATCTTGGGGGTCTTAGAAATGTCTTTTGCCTCCACGGTGGAGCCTTTGTTTCCTAGAAGAAAGAAAGAAAATTAGGGCGGAAAAGAGGAAAGAAAGAAAGAGTTGTTTTTAAAGCTGCCAGTGATAGTAAAGGGGCACGTCGGTAGCGCTGTCGTCTCACAGCTAGAAGGTCCTGGGTTCGATTTCCTACTGGGGACGCTGTGGGCGTGTTCTCTCCTCCACGTCATCAGTGCCGATACCCTAGGTGGGGTTGGCAAAAAAGGGCCTTTCTGTGTGGAGTTTGCATGTTCTCCCCGTGTCCCCGGACCTAGGCCTAGGTACCCTCACAAAAAACATGCAGTAATCCTGGTCTCTATACTGCCTCCCCCTGGCCAGTCAGGGCACCTGATGGAGGTTGGAATAACGTGTTCTTTCCACACGCTATGTCTAACTGGGGAAACTCCCCACTGTCAGGTGAAAAGAAGAGGCTTGGGGCCCTATTAAGCAAGACGAAAAACCCATGCGGTAAATACAGATTTCGCCCTCGCTCTGCGCCTTTTCGTATTATGGAAGCCGTGGTGAGCGCTCACTCATATGGAATACCACGTTCCTGCATAATTTAGCATTGGGGGAGTGTCCATATGTTAATTATTTTCGCTTTGCGCTAGTTGCTATTAAGCCCCTTGACCTAAAAACACTCAGCGCATACCGATTCCGCCTGGGTCTGACCACGTCTTAAAAGCAAAAAGCACTGTTTGATTTTACACTTGAGCGGCTCTAGGTGCTGCCAGACGGTCAAAAGAGCTGCGCACGTTCTCGGCTGCGCGCAGCTTAAAGCTTGAGTTTTTAGACAGCTGGTGGATGGAAATTAAGCTCCACCTCCGCTGAATTCTTGCGCGACGGCCAGATTCCCGGAAACGCTCTCCTCCGCTCAAGTCTTCAGCGGAGGTGGAGCTTCTTTTCCATCCACCAGCTGTCTAAAAACTCAAGCTTTAAGCTGCGCGCAGCTTAAGAAGTGCGCAGCTTAAAACCTTTTTGCGCTCAGGTGTGGAGACGGTGTCTGGAGTGCTGCTGGAGTGTTGCCATGTCTGTTTATTATAAGCGGCTTCTTTTTCTGCAAAGTTGCTTGTAAATATTGGTAGTTGTGGTTGCTTTTCTTGTTTCTAAAGTGCTTATTTGGGCTTTTCTCCTAATGTTGTTTAAACCAGTGATCCTCACACAGCGACATTCCCATGTCAAGGACCCCCATATGAATGCATTTGCCCAACTAAGCCAGTGACCCCCATGACAGATTTGTGTTTTTAAATGTTTCAATAACATTTTTCAAAAATATTCTTATTGTCACTTTTTTCAAAGATTACTTTTGAAAATAGCAGATCTACCAGCTCACAATGCATCACATTCATTCATTAAAACAATGAACTCTGACTGCAGGGGGATATATATTTATAATGATCATTATAACAATGTGCAAGAAAATATGTAAAAAGAAGGAAGAACTTTATATTTGTGGACAATCAAAATATGCTGGAAATTTTAATGTGGTGTCATTAAAAGGAATCTTGATATGGCAGACTCACTATCTAGAAAATAAAAACATGGCACTTCATTTAAAATAGGTTGTAGACCCCTGTTATATGCGATTCTTTTGGGAGTATGTTTATAGACCTATTTACTTGTTTCTATGAGACATGGCAACAGCGAGCTGTCTGGCTTTCTCGTTGAGATTATAAAGGGTCATATATCGCTCATTTCTAAACCTTTTTTAAAAATTAAAACATCTCCATAATCACTGGGAATTCTTCTTCAATAAAATGCTACGAGCGAAGACCATAACATTGGGGCCGCAGCAATACGCATGGCGCACGTATGGCATTTCAACTCATTCCTTCGTCGTGACTCGAATGAAATAAAATAAAATAAACGTTATTTTACTGGTGTTTTTCAATAGAAACAAATAAAGAGCGTGTGTGCAACAGTCAGTGCATATACGTGCATGCACTATAGGCTATATTTCCTCCTTGTCGGGATGGTGAGCTGAGCTCTTCACAGCCCGTTTGTCTTTCATATTATTCTTATAATATTTGATATTATAAACACTCATGGTTCTCTCATTTCTCAACCGTTTTTTAAAATGTAAAAATCCCCATATTCCTTAGGAATCTTGCTTTCATTCGCTGTATGGTACATGGTTCTATTTTTATCGAATTAAACAATATCAAACGAACTTGTATGTTCGGGGGTTAGACGATTCTGGGAACATTACGCATGGATTGCCAATTTGCCAGCCAATGCTGCGTATCTACTCGCAGTTCCATTCCGATCTGAAAGGTATAGGTAGGTGCCATTTCAAAGGCTTAGTTATTCATTTATGAATCAAATGAACTAGAATAAAGATTTTTACAGCTGTTTTTCATGCTTAGAACAGAAACAAATTAAGTGATGATGTGCGTATATCTCCCTCCCTTAGCATATGGCTGCGCCGCTGTAATGACTTTCCAATGAAAACTGCAAGTTACTTAACAAAATAGAGACATAGGCCTACAAGCTATGCACATCATGGCTGTGACAGCTTGTGGATCTGTTCTTTTGAGGCATAAAGGTGACAGCATGCAGTGCAATATGAATAATTAACCCAAATGTGACAAAGTCATGTCATGTCTATGGTGCCAGTCTGCAGAAATGTAATACCACTTGCCGAAAAGGGCGCATTCCATGAGGACATCAGCTGGTGTCGTAAAGAGAATAGTACGGACATGTTCATTGGGTAAGCCTCAAAACTCCCTGAAACACTCCCATGACTAATTCAAGGCCGTTTTGCTCACACCACGGGGTGTCGAAAGCGCTTCTCACCTGGCCCATAATTGTAATATGACATTGCACCCGCCCCCACGTCTTAAAAACTGTAAAATTATATGTAATTAGATTCCACTTGCTTAATAGGGCCCTTGGGCTCCTAATGCATATATGCATGAAGGAAGAATGAGTTCAGTCTGTTGCTCTCCCCAGGTTGGCAGAGGGAGTATAGCGCCCAGGATTACACTCAATTGACAATTGACACTGGGTGAAATAAATGGTTTAAAAAAAACGTGCGATAAAAAAAGCTCTAAAGAAGTCAGGGTAAATAATAGCTGGGAATCTTACTGATAAAGAAGTGATGTAGATTGTAGAGCATTACAATTTACAATTTAGGCATTTAGCAGATGCTCTGAATCCAGAGCGACTTACCATAAGTAAGAACAACACAAGGTAATACATCAAATGCATAGAAATAGTCACCTAAGAATAAGATCATAAATAAACTAAGAACCATCAATCTTAACTACGTCTACATAATATACTACCTAAATTACATATTTTAGCCTTTGCATACGCCTGCAAGGTGGTAGAGGACGCACGCTGTCCGCTTCCATCTCATATGAGCTGAACTGTCAATAAAGTTGGGCCAAGTTCAATCTGGCTGGGCCTGGGCCCACCCAGCTCACCCGTAGGTCTTGCACAATAACAGACGTGTCTCATATGAAGTAGTTTGATAGATGATTTCCAGCATCGTCTCAGGGCTGATCATAAAATTTTGCAAAGAATGAATCAGAGCAGCAGTGGTTTACTTTACTGTACTCACCAAGACCGTTGGCACCGCCACCCTCATCCTTACACTTCTTCTTAGCCATTCTGTGGAGGATTGATGCCTTCTCTTTGAATTGTTCTAGAAACACAACCAACCGGTGAATCAGACGTGTGTGTGTGTGTGTGTGTATGTGTGTGTGTCATCCTACTCCTCCCGCCCACCCAACAGGTGCCGCTCCAGCCCGTGGGTAGGAATACATGCAGAGATACCCTCCCAGCCCAGCTTCTCTCCCCCCGAATACAGACCAATTCACCCTTTGTCAGCCTTCTGATTGGCCCTGACTGACTAACCAGCAGGCTCTTTCTGCCTTGTTCCGCCCTGGTTCCGCCTTGTTTATGTTGAATTTGTTAAAACATCATTTTTGGAAAAAACTAAAAACAAACATGATATGCCCAGTCACCATGCTGCACCTGTGATGTTCCTTTTTACTGACACCAAGTTTAAAATAAGAATTGAGTGAACAGAATATCAATATTAAGCAACTGAAAAACATGTTATTTCAATGGTAGTGGATGGAGAGAGAGGATTTTTGTCCAACCACGAAACGGCAACCAATGGGTGCGAAGAGGGCCACAACCACGGGTGGGACTTGACAAAAGGTGAATTGTGTGCGTATAGACGGTGGATTCGAACCCACAACATTCACGGTGGTGGGCAGATACTTTACCACTGCGCCACCCGGAGCATCTATATATATATATAACACAGAGACATTGCTATCACTTTCAACCTGGTGTCCCACAACATGTTGTGATGCATGCTACCTTTGCAGTATAACGTATATAACGTTACAACGTAACGTATAACGTACAGCATTCATTTATTGTGAAAAAACATAAATACATTGAAGATAAGGTTTCTGTCAGACAGCAGCAATATTTTTGTATATATGTCCACTGAGTGTGTGTGTGTGTGTGTGTGTGTGTGTGTGTGTGTGTGTGTGTGTGTGTGTGTGTGTGTGTGTGTGTGTGTGTGTGTGTGTGTGTGCGTGTTGTGGTTGATGAAGAGTCCAGAGAAGTGTCTGTATTAGAGATAGGGATGTCCTGACACTTTTTTCGTTCCCGATCCGATCCCGATAACACAATTTCTGTGTTAGCCGATACCGATACCGAATACCGATACCAGTGTTGTGATCTTGTGTTGTGTTTATAGCTATCTAGGTATATATATCTCGTGTTGTGTTTATAGCAGACTCCTCACTCATATGTGCACCTCACTCCACATGCCCCAACATTTTATTTACCTGCCATAGTGGCAACCCCTTACCCCTGTGTCGGATCGGTGGTGAGACTGGCATATTCGGCGATACCGATATGACCCGATATGACAAATAAGGGCCGATACCGAAACTTTTCCGATACCGATACAGTATCAGGGCATCTCTAATTAGAGATATAGCCTGCACCTTTGACACTAGCCTAGAGGAAGCCTTTATGACTACTGTGTGTGTGTGTGTGTGTGTGTGTGTGTGTGTGTGTGTGTGTGTGTGTGTGTGTGTGTGTGTGTGTGTGTGTGTGTGTGTGTGTGTGTGTGTGCGTGTGTGCGTGCGTGCGTGCGTGCGTGTACCATGAACATCAATTGTACCATGTGAACTAATCGGGTCGAGTGTGTGGATCATGAGCTGGAAGATGCTGTTTCTCATCAGGGAGTTGTGTAAAGATGCACAGCTGCCTTCCCTCTGCAGCCTGGGCTTGGTCTGAAGAAAGAAAGACAGACAGACAAACAGACAGAGGTAAGGCTGGGAGAAAGGCTCAGTTGTGTGTATACACTGTGCCAGGCACAACAAGCTACAGTGGGTGAAGTCATGATATATGGAGATCTAGGGGTGATCAGGTGTGATCTATTGGCTAATTTGGGGCCCTATCCAGTAGTGTTTTACGGCCTATGGTATAGAGCGTCACAGTCCCGCCCCCTACCAGGGCCCAGGAAATGATTCTCCGTTCATTTTCCTCATAGACATTTCAGAAAGTATTTAATTAAAGACGTTTACGCCGCGGACAAAGCCAACTCTTGTCGTGACAAATCATGACAACAAACTGGGCCGAACAAATAATTAGAAAGAAGAAACACTTTTTTTGTTGTTTTTCTTCTTTGTAATTATTTGTTTGGTCCAAAGATATTGTGTTTGTTGTCATGAGTTGTCACGACTCGAGTTGGCTTTGTCCGCGGCGTAACCGTCTTTAAATAAATTATTTTTCAAATGTCTATGGGGAAAATGCATTGGGAATCATTTCCTGGGCCTGGCGTCGTCATGAAAGGGGGCGGGACTGCGACGCTCTATAGTCCCTGTCTCTGCTAACCCCTGGTCATGTGGGAGAGTGTACTGTAGACAACCATGTGTCTCCTCCGATGCACTGTTGCACTAGGAGGAACGTACAGTATGCGAATGCGGCCATTTGTATTCGTTGGAGATAATTCAAACACCATCCCCCCATCGTGGTTTGGCAGGAACTTTACCCTGCGCCACTCAGACCACACACACACATTCTTGCACATCTTACCGTCAGCTTGCCCTCATCCTCTCCAGCTTCGTTTGCCTTGAAGAAAAACACACAGTGAGAGTTAAATACATCTGGATATGTGAGGGGGAAGAAAGCAGTGAAAGTTTCAAATGTATAAGGGCATAAAATGGGTAAACAGTCAGATGAGATGCGTAAACCTGATTAACCACTTGAAAATATAACACACTCAAAATGAACAAAGTCACAATAACGTTTTTGAAACAACACCAACTAAACAGATGCAGTAGGTTATTGAACATGTCACAATAGAATTTGTATCAGGCAAGAAATGGTAGTGAAAGAAACAAGTCAGATGTACGGTATCAGTGATTGTTCTCCATTTCAGCATCATTCATTTTAATGATTTTAATGACAATAGCCTATATATCTTCAATAAGATATTTATATCTAATATAAAATCTTCTAGTTCTGCAAAAGGTGGATGTACAGTAGGCCTATATCAAAATGTTTTTTCAAGGCAGTGGCCAACTGGAATGAAAATTTGTCAAATTATATAATTTATATTTTTACAGAAACAAGAGAATCATTTGTGACAAGAAACTTTTTAAGCTAACAAATTGTCAAAATGTTGAAACTCAAAACTATCAGCTGTAGTTACCTTGCCATGATGTAACTGTTGTTTTCTGTCAGAATCAGCTTTTTTTTGGTTTATTTGGCTAAAAAAGCTCCTCCTGAGCTTCTTCACTGTACAATGTAGATCAATGATGAGCATATATTTTGAATTATCAATTCCTAGTCAGTGGAATCAAATTATTTTAAATGTCTTGCCCACCGTTGTAGTTACATCATGGCAATTTAACTACACAACCCAAATCTCTACCAAAGTGGTCTTGCCCTTCAAGGGGTGATTTATAGTTAGTTGTGCGCTGGACGGTGTCACGCCCCAACAGTAGCAGATTTACAAGCTCATAATGTGTTGCAGACAGTGCAACGTGTTGCTTTTGAAGAGACAGAGGACACTTTTCAGTGCGTGACATATGGCGCACAGTGAAGTATAAATCAGACCTACGGTAAAACTAATCTAACCCCAGCATTTCTTCAGAGGACATATTCTGTACAGGGTACAGGACAGCCATGTTGCCTCAAACAAATAACACACATTTGAGTGGTTTATATGTTGCCACTTTGCCAGCATGTTTTGTGATTTATGGTATGAGGAAGCTGATGACTTATATATTTTTATATACTGTAGATAGGTTGTTTTTATATCTAGCTTGGACAGCCAGATATTACACAGCTAGCTTAGGTGCCCCTGTGTGCACATGCACGCACGCACACACACACACACAAACGTCCAGTCATCCACACATTGCATGTTAAATAATACAATTTCTTCTCCTATGGTATAGTCAAAGTGTATTGATTATGTACATTTTGATTGTTTGGTAAGGCTAATTTCTTAAATGTTTAAATGACAACTTTAGTTTTTTTCAACCAAGGCTCATGTTTTAGGTTGTTATTAGATAAACTAAAAGATGAGTGTAATGTTTTATATATTTTTTTCATTTGCTGCTTTCTTTCATTTTAGCGATGTTAGCTATTCTTTACAGGGGGCGAGGGCATTCGAGCATGGGGCTAAATATGTATTTATTTATTTTTACAAAATTATGTATTAATTATTATTTACTGTAGTCCTACTAGACCCTGTAAAATTACATCTGGCCACAAAAGATCACAGGATCTGCTGAATGTGAAGGGGAGGTGACAAACTGACAGCCTACAACACAGTATGGCAGCTCCCTATAGTACCCCCTTCACATTCAGTAGATCCTGTGATACAATGTGATATGTTCGGGGGGAAAAAGAAAAGAAACTAAAATCACTAAAACAAAAGAAAGCAGTAAATGAAAAAATATATAACATTAATCTTTTACTTTCTCTAATAACAACCTAATGAACCTTGGTTGAAAATAACTAAAGTTGTCCTTTAAAGTGTTACTAGTTTTGTTGAAAGACACATCAAAATAAACATCTCATTCTCTCAGCCTAGACCTAGAGTAACAAATTCCACACAAAGCAATGGGATCTAGTCTGAGTTTTGGGCCACACAACAAAGTGTGTCATCATTAATTAATGATCATTAAACAAAAACAAAAGTCCTTCTCAGAACCACTGCAGGGTCATATCTATCTAGTGAAAGGTTCTTGTTGTTCACATGATTTCTCGGTTCATTCTCAGACTTTTGAGCATCGATAATCCCTTTCAGATGAATGAGAAGACACCTGCTGCTGTTTACGTCAGCTCACAGCAGGGGGCGGGGTTCTATCCTTATTAGCCACCATTATTTACATAAACAAACACTTACTAAAGGTCTGTGCAGGATATTAAAGAACACGGCATGCAATCATCGTCATGCCCTGTAAACCTGTGTCATCCATATGGTATATTGAACTATCACAAACACATCATGTAGCCTACATTATGTCAAATCCCAAGACTGACTGCTTCTTTAAACCATGGAAAAAAAACACACAAATGATTGATTCTCATTGTTTTAGAATATCCCTACAGGCAGAGCAGGTTCCATGGCCCTTGGTTCAAAACCTTTTACTTGTACTTTTTTGTGGTAAAAGCCTCAAACTCTCTTCTTTCCTGGCATGATCTCCTTAGCAGGGGTGCCCAAAAGGTAGATCGCGATCTACCAGTAGATCACAAAGGCTGTGCAGGTAGATCACATGACATGCCCCTAAAGAGTATTTCATTTAAATATATTGAAGAAAAAAAAAAAAACATTTCTCCCCCTCTATTTCCCATTCCAAGTGCATTTGTCTTATACTGTACAGAATGTAACACGAACTCTACTATTCCAAAGCCCCCTCAGGTACATATTTAAACTATTTTCAGCAATGCTATAATAATTTATTTGGTGGGTAGATCTTGCCGAGCTGGTCATTTTGAAAGTAGCTCTCAAGTCAAAAAGTGTGGGCACCCCTGCAGCGGCTATACGATCACCATTACATCCAATCATATTTGGAGTCAGTACTGTGTCAATAAATTACATTAATAAATAAAAAGGTGAAAGTGGAAAATACAGAGAGAAAGCAGAGGGTGTTTAATTGCGTGCGCGTGAGAGAGAGAGTTAGAGAGAGAGAGAGAGAGAGAGAGAGAGAGAGAGAGAGAGAGAGAGAGAGAGAGAGAGAGAGAGAGAGAGAGAGAGAGAGAGATGATGATGTTCAGCATTAGGTTCACATGGCTCCTGGGACAGACATTATTAGCCCTCAGCACCTGCTGCTCTGAAGCTTACACAGAGAGGGGGTGGGGTGGGGGGGTTAACACTGCACTTGGGCCATTTTTACACGCTCACAGAGTTACATTGTATGGATATACTGATCTACACACACACACACACACACACACACACACACACACACACACACACACACACACACACACACACACTCTGTCTGTTGGTTTCATAAATATTTAACCAATGAAAAGTAATAGAGATTCTGACTACTTAATAACCACATTTGATTCATTAGAACACAATTAAGTTAATTTTTCAATTTTTCTTTTTTGACAGGCTAGGATTCCACTCGACAGCAACCATATGCAAAACAGGTAATTGTTTACGCTTATCATTGAACCTAGCTTGAGGAGACAGGATCTCCACTAGCAGTTATTTTAAAAACCCATTCATATTAGATTCAAGGAGGCATTATTAGATAAAAAAAGAAATACTAGTAATGTCTAAAGAAAGTTTGGACCTCTGTTCATCCCCAATCTAGAAGACATTATTATGAAGCACTTATAGACTGCCTGCCTGACAGAATCATCAATCATTTAGAGAAAACATTTTGATGGGCAATAGAGGGAGACATCTACTGTAAATTCTACATGATTTGGTTCCTTGTATTGCCGGTGGTGTGATATAGCTGTGGTCCAACTATGTTATTCCACAAGCTTTCTAGATCTGTCTTTTTCTTGAAAAATCTTGAAATATCTTGAAAAGGTCTAACAAAACAAATCTCCTATGGGTGTCCCTGGCATACAATTCCAGACGGGAGACAGTGGACAAATAACTGACATGAAAATGTTTGAGAACCAATTACTTGGCTAGTGAACATTAGCCTGGAAACCAGACTTATCTGTAATAAAAAATGGCCCTCTTGCAGATTTGGTCTGGCACCGCTCAGTTGTGATTGGATTTCACTCCCTCCAAAGTAGTGAGGGATCAACCTGGAATACCAGTACGGAAATATGGGGCATTTTTTAATCCCCCCCTCGGACATGTAGGTTCCACACCGAGATTCCATACTAATATCTACGCAGTGATATTAGTCTGGCCATGCCAGGCTAAGTGAACATGGCTGAATGACTGGAAACACCCATATTGTGTGCACACACATACTGTATACACACGCTTGCACACTGTGAGCATAACTATATGCATATTTATATCACAAACCTGTGTTCATAAATACTGTAGTTTATGTGATTCTGCATGCGGTGGTCCACTATATCAGCATTGAAAGAGAAGTCATTGTGAACTATTTACAACAACAAAGCCATGTTTTTTTATACCACATTAACTGTAAAAATGATGGTACACACTAGTTTCCAAAAGAAACCCATAAACTCTGTAATATAGCCAGAAGTCAACCACTTAAACTTAATTGACCAGGGTCCCACTATATCCTTGTATTTACACCAAATCTATTCAGTGACAATAGCAGATCTACAAGCTTACAATGAGCGTGTACACCTGCTATTTTCACAGATTGCTCAACCCAGAATAATTTACAGAACAGAGTCAACATGCACACAAGAACCGAACCCATGACTGCAGACCTAAAAAGCCAATGAAGCAGACGGGGCTGAGGGTTCAGCCTCACTTTGTCTTTATTTTGTAGGTCATTCCAAGTCACTGGCTGCAGCCAGGTTTGTTCTATTTTTTGGGACCTTCAACAAATAGCTAAGGGCAAGGCGGCTATTCTGTTCGTCTCCATCAACCAGTAGCACCTGCAGTGTGTCTGTCTACTTGACCGTTCATCCAAGCTGTGGGACTTATCTAGGATTTAATCGGCAGAGATCTCCACTTTTAGAAACGGTGACTTTAAACCCTGCGTGTGAACTCTCTCAACAATCTTCACATGATGTTCGGGAGTTCTCCGTTTACTGCTTCATCCTCACTAATATGTGTAGACTATCGTTTCCACTTTGATGGTTTCATTTTCTAGTTTGTATTTATTGTAAATTCTCAAGTAACCTGCAACCTATACTGACCTCACAGTCAGGACAGAACGGTGATAGCTCAGAGGCTCAGCCCAGGATTCAAGAGACTAGAAATAGATAGTTTCTTTTTACCTCATGCACGCTCCTTCACCTCACCCTTGAAATGGGTCGCTAACGCAAACTATTAGATTCTCTTCCTCATAGCCAGCCTCCAAACAACAGCACTTTGTTATGTTTTGTAATTAGGATAATGTAATGGCTTGGGCGTGAAGGGGTGGGCGACCTCTCTTTTTGTTGTTATTATTTTCTCTGTGTTTGTTAGTTATTTGGTTAGATATTTGTATTTCTGGTTTCCTTTATGTTAGTAAGAGTAGGAGTTCTGTTTTGTGTTTAGGATTTATACACCCTGAGGTTCATGTTTTTATCTTAAATGTCAAATATATCCTTGACTTGTGGGATTTTAAACCTTTTATGTGACTTGGCTGTTTGGGGACTGGGAAGGAAGGAGTCCATCTTTTATGTTGTTATGTAATGGGGTGGCAGTGGCTCAGGTGTAGAGTGGCCGGTAGAACGCTCCAGATGGGAAACGCCAGGTTAGTTTGATCCTGGGTTCCCCCAGAGAGTGTATAAGTGTCCTTGAGCAAGACTCTGAACTCCTAATTGCTCCCGATGTGCAGGTTGATGCCTTGCATGGTTTCCTCCGCCTTCGGTGTATGAATGGGTGAATGTGATGCACATCTAAGGACTTTGGATAAAAGCGCTATATAAATGCACCATTCACAATTTAGGTTACACCTAGTGCGTGACCCCTAGCCTGGGCCGTAACACTGATGCATCATGACCATTGCGAGAAACGTGGGTGTCCAATTTGACCCCAAACTCTGCTTTGAATGCCAGGTAGAAAAGGTGCTACAGACCTACCTCATGCACATAAGAAACATCCAAAAGATAAAACCATTTCTTTCTACAGGTATTCTTAAGACTCTTGTGAACGCTCTGGTGTATTCTCGCTTAGATTACTGCAATGCCTTGTACTCTGGTCTTAACCATAGCTCAAAATGCTAGGCTATAGGCTCATCACTGGTACCAGGAGCTTTGAGCACATAACACCTGTTTTACCTGCACTTCACTGGCTGCCAGTGTCCTTCAGGATTGATTTTAAGATTTTATTGCCAACTTTTTTCTTAATGGTCTAGCTTCTAGCTATGTATGAATATTTTGGAATATTTTAGAAACATTTTAACAACACAAATCTTGAAGGGGGCCCCGCACCAAAAGATCTTCAGAAGGTGGTCCGTGGGCCTGGGCCATGGCTGTGGTCCAGGCACCTTGGCTGGCAACCCAGTCTGGCAGTGTGCCGCAGGTTCGACTCCCGATCCCGACGGCCTTTACTGCATGTCTTCCCCCCATCTCTCTCCCCATTTACTGTCAGCCTACTGTCTGTCCCTCCATAAAAAATATAAAATAAAACAAAGTGGCCAAGTACATATTAATTTGGCGGTGCTTGACATGACACTGCTGTACATTTTTCTGCTGCATTTCAGAAGCACAATGTTGAATGGCATGTTTCATAAGACACCTGACGAGACGCACCAGGGGGGTATAAGTGACAGCGAGGAGATTGCTGTCCTGTGTTTGTTTGCCGTCGTCACAGCGGGTATAAGCAGGTGATCAGGGGATCAGAGAGGATTGGAGACTTTAGAATGTTCAACCAACAAAACCAACTCATGTCCCATCATCACGGACTCCGGCCATATCTGCCGTCAAATCAGCACAAACATAAACTATGTGCAACAGGAAAAATGCTCCATGAAATGAACACGGTGACATTACAACTGAAGGCTTTTATTTTCACTCTGTGACTCTGCGATGATTTCTGGCCCCACCCTGCAGCCGTCTATTCTTAGTGGCTCTAATAGGATTGATGCAGATTTAACCTGGGGGATTAACGCATGAGCCGCCGACACATGCGGGGCAAGTAAAATCGTACATCAAGTGCCCGACGACAGAAACACAAAAGCTGTTGCCAACTCATCAGACTCATCTTTGAGGTGAGACGGACTGAGGAACAAACCAATATAGCGCTTAGCTTACCCAATGATACTAAGGCTAAAGGCTCTGCTCAATTTAGTGTAACCTTTTTGGGGCCACCAGTGGTATTAGTGGTTGGGAACCTGATTCTAACATACACGACGACAGCACCCTGACTCTGTTTGACCTGAATGGAATATAGTTGACCCATGTACTAAGTCCGCTCCATTTTTCCTTCTAGTCTACACCCAATCATATCTCTTTGCAGCTTGCCATCGCTGTGAGCTTGCAGATCTGCTATTTCCACAGAACGCTAGGGTTCTAGCATAACAGCTGTGTTATTTAATGTCAAAATGGCTGCTGTGAAAAAGGTCTATTCCCAGAGAGACAGCAAGGAATGCTTCAGTGAGGTTGAGATTGAGGCAGTGAGAAGGGTGTGATGAGGATAAAACAAACCATTGTATGTAAATGGTGCATTTATATAGCACATTAGATTGTGCATTACGTCATTTACCCATTCACACACATTCATACACCAATGGTGGAGTAAGCCATGCAAGGCTCATCGGGAGCAATTAGGGGTTCAGCGTCTTGCTCAAGGACACTTCGACACTATAACTCTGGGGGAACCCAGGATCGAACCGGGAACCTTCCGCTGGGAACCAATTGAGAGTGGATATGTTACTCTGAACCCGTTCCTTATCAATGTAAATACAATTATAAAAAGAAAATTGCTTTTTTAAGGTTTTGTTGAATTGACAGCATAAATGACACAAAAGTCATGTCACGGTAAATAAAGGTCATGTGGGCTCACTGACCTTTATTTACCTTTATTTACAAAGCAGTTGTGGTTAGCATAGCACTCTAATCTTCTTAGAGTGACATTTTAATTGAACCCTTGTTGACATGCAATACAATACGGGTCTATAAGACAAGTCAATCAAACCTAATATTATATTGTAGATGCTCCAGTACAGTGGTTTTCAACCAGTGGTTCGGGGACCACCAGTGGTCCTTGAGAGGATTCCAGGTGGTCCCCAGCTAAATGATGGAGAGTTGGTAACTACATTTTGGACCCTTATAGATCTTTAACTCTGTTAAAAATGTATGCAGGTGTGTTTGTAGCACGGAGTGTGATGATTTCATTGGCTGATGTATGATGATAAGAGCACTCCTCTTATCATCATAAGCTTGTGAAATGAGGGCATAAAATACGCTCATTTTACGATCTCAATAGTTACATTAGTGTTAAACATCTGAATTACTTAATTTACAAGAAGTCTACACAATTAGAAAATGTAGAAGAATTGTTATTTTGATCGTTTGCCTGAGAGACCTCATCAAATGGTGGTCCGTGGCTAAAATTCTGAATAAATAAGTGAGCCCTGGTATCAAAATGGTTGAAAACCACTGCTCCAGTATACAAGATCAGTAATGTTTGGACACTTGTGTGACAAATAATTACTTCTGGTTACAGGGTGGTCCCTATATCTGTTATTACTTTCACAAACTGATATGGCTGAGTTAACCACTTACTAAACTAATACAGGAATTTTATAATTACAACTAATATGCACATCAAATGTCATGGGGGGTTTTAAGAAAAAACTAAACAAAACAAAGGTCAATTGTGAATGGTCTGTGAAACTGCTCAGTATATGCCCCTGAAGAACTGGTGTTGGGTTCTTATTTCACACCACTGTACACAACAGACATGCTGCGCTAGGACGTGGCTACAATGTGCAGTTGTTTGAGCAGAATCACCTGACTTCCATATGTGATTACAACATCAGAGAGCAACAGCTCTGACTCCGACTGCACACAGACAGACAGAACACATAAGAGATGGAGACAAATGTGACAATAAATAAAATCATAGCCTTAATTTTGTGGGTTTTTCTTTTTACTAGTTTGACCAAATGCGCCACATGATCATGTCTTTTCTCTCTCATGGTGATGCTTTCTTGTGGGCAGGAAACTTAAAAGAATATGAAACACAGATATTACAGGCAAACATTTTCAAAGAATTTCGAAAATAGCACGTCTAAAAACCTGAGAGATGTAAACTTAAAGATCAGAAGAGGTTCACTTCCACAATATCAGACTTTCCCAAATGGCAAATGTCTTAATTCATTTATGGTTATTATGGCCATGTATAGATCCATTTTTTATTTGAGCAACTGGTATAATATGACATGGATATACCCGAGGCATGTTAACTTTCGTTCTAAACTCCTTGACCTTCGAATACTGTGGCCCTCAAAACCACGCTTCTTCCATCAAACTGAAACAGAGCATACAGTGTGCAAATGTGTGCAATTATCAAGGAAGTCTGTCTGGTTTTCTGTGAAACCTGGTATAATTTTGGTCTAAACTCATCCACTGAGTGAGTAAAAATGTAGCTCTCAAACTATGATCACTGAACGAGGTGATTAAAATGAACTACGTACTGTAGTTGATGTTTATCAAAGCAAAAAAAAAAAAAAACATGTCCTAGTTAAAAAGAAGGGGCAGGCTGTCCATTGATGTTAAAGTTGCTGCTAAACTATTTGAAAACATTGAAGTATTTTTCATTTGATTTGAACATCCAACATCCGTCAGTAGAACCATGAAGGTTTAAGGCTATAGCAAACTGCTTTCACAATCTGTCTATGACTCTCTACAGGAATAGACCATAACATGACTAGTTAGACTAGATAATAACAGTCCTCTCTACAGGAATAGACCATAACATGACTAGTTAGACTAGATAATAACAGTCCTCTCTACAGGAATAGACCATAACATGACTAGTTAGACTAGATAATAACAGTCCTCTCTACAGGAATAGACCATAACATGACTAGTTAGACTAGATAATAACAGTCCTCTCTACAGGAATAGACCATAACATGACTAGTTAGACTAGATAATAACAGTCCTCTCTACAGGAATAGACCATAACATGACTAGTTAGACTAGATAACATGACTAGTTAGACTAGATAACATGACTAGTTAGACTAGATAATAACAGTCCGACAGGCATTAGTCCGACAACACCGCCGCTCCCGACATGCGTGGCCGTTTGGAACAAACCTGTGGCCGGGTTAAAACTCACCCGTGGCAGGTTAAAACTAACCTGTGGCTCCTGACATGCGTGGCAGGTTAAAACTAACCTGTAGCAGATTAAAACTAATTTGTGGCTTCCTGAGAGGTTAGGTTTATGGTTGGGTTTTGGGTAGGGTTGGTTGGCTAATAGACTGCCAACCAAAACCAGGTTATTGATGGCAAGCGATAACAATCACACGATGGAGTAAATTAAGCTTAGACTGTTCTCCCATATTGTTTTAGAAGACTGTTCTCCCATATTGTTTTAGAAGACTGTTCTCCCATATTGTTTTAGAAGACTGTTCTCCCATATTGTTTTAGAAGACTATTCTCCCATATTGTTTTAGAAGACTGTTCTCCCATATTGTTTTAGAAGACTGTTCTCCCATATTGTTTTAGAAGACTGTTCTCCCATATTGTTTTAGAAGACTGTTCTCCCATATTGTTTTAGAAGACTGTTCTCCCATATTGTTTTAGAAGACTGTTCTCCCATATTGTTTTAGAAGACTGTTCTCCCATATTGTTTTAGAAGACTGTTCTCCCATATTGTTTTAGAAGACTGTTCTCCCATATTGTTTTACATTTCATATAGAAGTGTTTCTGGGAAGCCATGCATGGCCTGAGTCACAGCTGCATGCAGTAGGTTGATTCCTGTTTTCTGGGCATATGCCGTCATTCGTTCTAAACGGTTGAATTTAGATCTGTGCACTGTACACAGATACCACTCAATACTGAGTGGTAATTTAACCCTGAGAGGATCCATTCTTACACTGTCAAAGTGTATGTACCATATTTGCTGACTTGGACAGTGTCTATCTAATCTAATTGAAGAACCAATGACAGTGTCACATGTACCCTCAAGACATCATCCCTACATACTGGAGGAGAGTATTTCATTTTCCACCTTTTTCTTTCATTCTTTGATTTGTAGCCAGTTGTAATTATTTCTGTTTAGATTTTTGTCAAGCTATTGTGTGAGGGAGGGAAAGTTAACTGGCTCTGGTAATAGATTGGTTTCCAATAAGAAACGCCAACAAGGCCATGTTTGAAAGAAACTGAAAGCAAAAACATTGTTAACTTGTTGCTAAAACCAGAAAAACCTGGTTCTAGGATTTGGGATGATTCTGATTGCAGGTGAAACAAACCAGTGTGTGTGTGTGTGTGTGTGTGTGTGTGTGTGTGCGTGTGTGTGTGTGTGTGTGTGTGTGTGTGTGTGTGTGTGTGTGTGTGTGTGATTGCGTATTCTTTCATGCTATAAGATTTGTTTTCAGTTTCGTTATAAGTGAAACTATAAGTGAAACTGAAAATGTTCTTTTGAGTGGCACTAGCCCCTCCTATGCACAGCTTTGTGTGCAGGTGTGTTTGTAGCACGGAATGTAATGGTTTCATTGGCTGAGTAGTATGATGATAAGAGCACTCCTCACTTCACACGAGTGTGACATTTTTACTCAAATCTAATTTTCAAATAGGGTAGGCATAATCAGCTTCAGGGTTTTTTGGTGCCATTGTGTACTTTGGTGCCATTGTGTAAACTAAACTGTAGTATCTATCCATGTTTTGTAAAAAGGACAGAAATAAACCATTCATAATTTCATTATTCATTCATTCAGATGGTGGTGAAACCGGAGGACTCACCTTCGGCGGTGGTGCTTCCAGCTCATCCACCTGGTTGCTTCCCAGCAGGCTTTTGACGATTTGCTCTATCCTGGAATTGAACTTCATGAAGGTCACGTACATGATGTAGCACGACAGAAGGCTTGCGCTCTCCCTCGTGGTGATCTCGTTATCCAGAAAGAAATAGATGAGCATCAGTAGCCCAATGATGTAGAAGGAAACATCTCGGAACAGAGGCCACCACGTGAGGTTCAGCACTTCCTTGGAAAACAGGGCGCACATCCCGATCACGAACAGGATGTTGAAGACGGCCGAGCCCACGATGGTGCCGATGCCCACGTTGCTGTGAGAGACGAACATTCCTATGATGGAGGTGAAGAGCTCGGGGGCCGAACCGCCAGCTGCCATGAAGGTGGCCCCCGCCACATCGTCCGAGATTTCAAGCTGCTCGGTGATGACGGTGAGCGCTGGGACAAAAAACTCATCGCAAACGATAGCTAAGGCGATGAACATGTACAACATGCCTAACATGTGAAACACCACGAAACCCTGGCGCCTCTCCTCCAGTGAGAAGTAGTCTGTGGGGTAGTCGCCCTGGGGCATCTCTGACTCTGACCCGGACCCGTGGTTCCTGTCAGCTTTCCTGGCAGAAGACACCGGTGTGTCTTCTGCCAGGCCTTTTGCCAGGAGAGTTCTTTGGGGCACCGGGGCGGCCTTCGCCGAGCCCTCAGCGCCGTCCGGTGCCCGCCCTGGGTCCACCGTTGTGTCCAGCGTCAAGGCACTCCATGAGAATACTGTGCACACCACCGCCAGGCTGATGACCAAACCTAAGATCCGTCCCGGACGCAGCTTTCTCCTGATGTTCTGGTATTTGTGCCGGGAGCAGCCGCCGTGAGCGCCTCGGAGAGGAGCATAGGAACACGAAGAGGAAGGGATGGCCTCACCGGAAGCCGCGGCGTACCGGCCGCGACTTCTGGTTGGTAGCATCAGATCCATGGTGTCTGCAGGTGCTCGCAGTCAGAGAGGACACCTACTGGGGTCCCCCACAAGGCCAAGTTCCTGCTGCTGCTGAGGTGGCTACAAGGGTAGGGGTTCGACAGGGCTGACAGTGGATCACCGGTGGTTTGGCATACTGCTTGCCCCACAGCCGTCTAGACACAATGGAATCCCTGTGGTCTGATACCAGGGTCGAGCACATTCACAGGCTTCCACATATTAGTCTCTGGAAGACAGGAAGAAACAGAGAAAATGGCACAGGGACAAATTACTTAGTTTTCAGTGGGTGAGCTGAAGAAGAATAGAAAGACGCATTTCAGTTTCTGGTGAAAACCTGGGTATCGTGCAGTCATAAATGACCCTCTTGTTTCAATACATGAGGTCACTGGTAAACAATACTGTAGTCGTGTATTCTAACATCGCTATACTAACATAAACAGCATGACAATTTTTTTATAGTTTTTATCTTCTGTTATTTTTGTTTTAACTGTTACCCATTGATTTTGTGTTATATATGCTGTTTTAACGTGTACGGTTATTATAATGCTCTTTTATCTGTAAAGCACTTTGTAACCTTGTTGGGAAAAGCGCTATATAAATAAATTCATTATCATTATCAACATACAATCCCCAGTGATGTTGAAGTGCAACAGGTGCAAGCCCTGAAACTGTACCTAATAACTTATACCTTGTATAAGACGCTAAAGGCAGTGTAACCTTGTCCTCCATTCTCTCTATAGAAAGATTATAGTGATTAAGCTCACACGGCAGCGATAAGTGAATACATTTTCCGGCAACATGATTTCAAGACAAACTTGGAATAATACAACATAATTCTGAGATTATTAAGGTTTATATGATTCATTTTCAAAGATATGTCTTTACTCTTTAAATATAGTGAATACATAGGTTAATAATGATGTAACTGTAACTGCCAGAACTGATGAGGTGAGATGTCATTGGCAACGGTATCAAAACTTCTATTTAAAATGTTTAATTATAGTTTGAACTGAACATTATCCAAAATTGCAGCCAGGACTGAGTGGAGTTTAAATTTAAAACACATTGTGGTGATTTTACATAAAACTATTTACTGTAAAATCTAACTAAACAAACCAATAAATAACTATACATTTGGGGAAACAAAAACACCACACACATTTATTTAATTATAATGAATGAAATGAGTGGCCTTCTTGACATTGCCCTGATCCCTTTCAGTGAGAGCTGCCCCTGATAAGTGAAAAGCTCATTATAGGGCCTGAGAAGATGTACTTACAGTAGATTAGCTTCAGGGCCTGCACACTGCTTGCACTGCACAAAGTCAAAGACCAATAGATGTGTACTGTGTGAATCTTGTTTTGGTGGAGGTAAGACACAAGGTACATTTCTTTGAGCACTGTGATATGGACCTGACCATTATATGCATAGGCTACACGAGAGACACCAAACAGAAAGCTTTCAGTTGATTACCAATTAACAAACTCACAAATACTGCAGACAGTTCACTTAGTCTTAAACCATGTGCATCCTTACGCTTATTGAAATAAATACCCTAAAGGCCTTAAAATGACTAAATGACTCCCTGAAACCTTACAGTGACTACACATTACAGATACATCATACATGCATTGCAGAAGCAATAGATATTTAGGCAGATATAGATATCATCATCATACCACTCTTTGCAGGCTCCTGTCGTACGGTGGAGAATCCAGCGGGCAAGTAAAGCAGCACAGGCCGGTCGGTGCAGGGTGGTGCAGGGGGGGTTATTCCAGTGCTGAAAGGCTCAGTGGTTCATCAGAAGGTCCGAACGGTAAAAGCTGTGTGCGATGTTCCTCCCTTCAGCAGAGGTGGAGCTTCAAGACACCAGGTCAGAAGCCAAGGAGCATGGCTCCTCCTTCACCTCTCTCTCCCTCCCTGCCTTTTACATGCCTCTTTAGAACTTTAACCTCCACCTCCTTGCCTCCCTCTCTCCCTCTCCCTCTCAATGTCAGTCTCCAAGGGGATAAATCAGAGCACACTGTGGAAAGGGTGGGGGAAATTGAGAACAGGTGGCATCTATGAAACAATTCAAGACCAACATGTATGTACTTTAACTGTACAACTCCTTTTATTTTTGCCCCACTGGCATCAACAATAGAAAATAGAACAATGGCAACGTCAGTCAGTTTGATTGGTTGACAAGATATCTTATCGATACTGCATGCAATGCATCTTTATGCATCCTAAAGGATGAACCTTCCTAATTTTGCTAACCCCCATGGCCTTTCCTGTAGTGCCTGCAGCCACGTCAACTTTGCATGCAAATTATCTCTGTTTGAGCCTCGATCACCTTGCCCTGTGAGACAAGCTTTAGCAAGCCCCTGATGTTGAACTCATCTAAATCTATTTGGCTTTAAAGTTCAATAGCAATTGAACATCACAATCGGATGTTTGGGCAGCAAAAAGTAATAGAATGATTGTTGGGTTGTCAGCAACTTGTCACCACTTAACAAAAAGTGGAGTCAGCCCGGCTGCGGATCGAAGGTTTCATTGATTATGGCTGCTGACTGTTGTTACCGTTATTATTGTTGTTACTGTGCAGTGTGCATTTATTTGTGTCTCCCTCTGTTTTTCTCTCTCTCTCAACCTAACCTGAGAGAAATGCATTGTACGCATTCTCCAGATCCAGCAGAAAATAGCAAATAATGGACGATACCCACTCATATTCAAAATAAAAGGGAGCACTTACATGTTACAACCACCTGAAAGAAAGTGTCCCAGATGCACTCCATAACAAGGCACTCACACAGACCGAAACTCTAGAGAGATGCCCCCTCAGCCAGCTGGCCCTGTAACTCTGTGCACAAACACAAACAGAGACACTAGATAGAAAACTCATTGGATTAAGCCAAATGATAAAACAGCAAAAGGAAAGCTATCTGACACATTGGAAAGAAGCATCCAAAAAGCAAAGTAAACTAGTGAACACAGTCTTGCGATCGTGAAAAGCTGTCATAGGCAGACCTGTCTCCCTAGAGAAGACAGACTATGCACCCACTGCAAACTAAATTAAGTGGAAACCAAGCTACATTTCCTAACGGTCTGTCCACTGTACTAAGACATCAGAGACACATACTTCCCACAGATTACAATCTTCCAAGGAGTTTGAAAACATGGCTAATGACAAAAACCTCCCATATCTGCTGGGCGAAGTACAACAATGTGCAAACAGCAGCAGGATTTGTGAGCTGCTGTGACAGGATATCAAATGGAACACAACCTTAAAGAATACTAATCATTCTGGGTATCTGCATCGAGTGACCTCGGTACATAGAAATCGATCTATTGGATACTCTCACTTTCAATTACATTTTGTTTTGATTGTCCTTTGAATTGAATTGAATATCTACCATGTTGATGACATAATGTGTATATGAAGTATAAAACCCTACACACGGTACACTCGTCTGTGTTAATGTATCCATTTGTACATGCTCAGGGTTTAATAATAATAATAATAGCTTGAATTTATATAGCGCCTTTCATGAACCCAAGGACGCTTTACAAAATTACCAACAACAATCAAAGACTATATGCCATAAGCCTGAGAAAATAAGTGTCTTTTCAAGGCAGCCTTAAAAGAGTCCAGTGTTGGAGCATGGCGAATCTCTATTGGAAGAGAGTTCCACAGGGTGGGGGCTGCCACACTGAACGCTCTGTCCCCGAAGGTTCGCTTTCGGGTTTAATTAACACTTAGGATGTTACAGTGTGAGTTTATGTTGTCAGATGTGTGACTCGTCGGTGGCTGTTTGACCCGAGTAGGAGATCTGGATTGGGGGGTGTGGTCACTGTGGTGGCTGCTATAATAGGACTTACAGTATATGTGCTGTCCTCAACTGGATAAGGTTGTTATAATCACCCAAGTCAACCGAGCGCTCCTTCTGTGTAGCATATAACTGTGACATTGCATGTATACCTTGAAGTCAAACAAATCTACTGTCATGGAGAAGAAAAAAATGAACAAAACAAAAAACACAATCTATCTAACATTCGCTAGGTGTTTCAAAGAGGGTGTTCAGTAATTTACATTACTGTGGCCAGGCTGTTTAGACAAGAGAAATTAGCTGACAGTTGTATTATTTATTACCTTACCTAATGTTCATTAGACAGGGTATACTGAATTATTAATAAAATAGAAGAAAAAAAAGATTTCTTCAAAGCTACTTGTATCAATACTGGAGGAGATCAAACCTATTTGCACTGATGCACAATCATTATTTGAGTCATTAATCAATCAATTAATTTGAGAAAAACGTACCAATTGCATTACACTCAGAGAAGGTTAGATGTGATTTGTCACAAGGATATTCATGTAACTGTGTGAAGGTAAGGTTAGCAGCAGCAGCTTAATGCCGCCCTAAAGCCTCCGCTAACTAAAGTGTACTATATATATCTACATGGTTAATGGGCTTGAGAAACCAAGGCAGGTTGAAGGAGAACGCATGCAGGCTCATGAATGGGTGCTTGAATTTAGATGGCTTTTCCCAGCAATTCACTTTTTTTTTTTACAGTGGTACTGATGATATATAAATATTTCTTTCTTTCGCATTATTTCTTTGGTTGCTTCCTTTTCTTTCAAATTATTTTGCTCATACTGATTTGTTATTTTGTATTTTCATTTATTAGTTAGCCTAATAACATTGATGACATGACATTGTTTTGAAACATTATCCACATTCAACCTGGCATCCCTATTTTGGACACTGTATGATGCAGTATGAGTTAAGATTTCATCAGCAGGGCGTGATTATAAAGTTTTTATTTTATCTCCACCACTCCAGTGTTTTTGCCCTCGTAGAATAAGAACATTTGACCAACTCCTCTCCTCTCCATGCGCATCCACAGCTGAATGGGCAGAGGCTTGGCACCAGCAATGTGTCGATACATTTCCCACAAAGTAAAACAGAAATTACTTCATCCATTTCTCCGCTGAAATTTCTTATTTGTTAAAAGGTGAAAGAATTTCAACTCCAGAGGGAGTTGGAGTTAAATAAGTTGGTTAAAAATGAATAAATTATATATGGTTATTGGTTAGACATTACATTCTTAACATTCTTTTTTAGATGCACACTGGATTTCACCGACTTTATTAAACTTCTGTAAATAATGATCTCTTACTGTACCTTTGATTATGTTTTGTTTATAACCTCTTGATCAGTTTATTGCTCAAAACGAATAAAATAAATCATGTTGCCATTGTTAATGTTATTGTCAGCTAGTTTGGAAGCCAACAGATTGGTAGGTATTCACCCTTGCTTTGAGTTGCTACTGTTGCTTAGTGGATTGGATCCACTAAAACAACACATATTGGCCATTTTTACACTTTATTAATTTTACACTAGGTGTTAGGGAACTCAGTTGCGGGTTGAAGATCCAAAAGCAACTGCCAACAGCTTGGCATGATATGGGGCAGTATCTCTCTCACAGGCAAGACAGAACTTGAGGTTGTCACCATTGAAAGAAATCTCAAATGCAGTGAGATATCGGGATGAGATTCTGGAGCCAGTGGTGATCCCATATCTTCAGAATCTGGGACCTAACACCATCCTCCAGGATGACAACGCTCACCCCTACAGAGCCAGGATCATCACAGAGTAGCCTACCTCCAGAATTTGGGAGTGGAGGATGGGATGGCTTGCCGTGAGTCCAGACCTCAACCAATTTGAACACTTGTGGGATCAGTTTGGACGACAACCACATTGGATGACTTTCAACAAAACATGGTTGAGGAATGGGATGCCATCCCACAACAAAATGTGGCTAGGTTTGGTGACCAGCATGATCCACTAAGCAACTCGAAGCAAGGGTTGAATACCAACCATTTGGGCACTTCTTTTGGATATATATATATATATATATATATATATATATATATAATCACTTTGATTATTTCATTAATCAAAAGATGATAAAAGAAAATAATCAATAATTGTAGCCCTACCAATGAGTCAACATGCCTAGCAGTGTTCAGCCTGTGTCCAAATGACTGAAAAGGGACTAAACTCTTAGCTAAGAAATAACAACCAACAGCTCCACCTAGTGGTGCAAAAACATTATTTTAATTTTTGGTCCATCCACGTTCTAGTCTAGTATACAATACCAGTAGTGAACAGTTTTTCCATTGTTATTGTAACATATACTGACCTTTCCGTACATGAAGATGCAACAAATATTATTGGCACCCTGGATTTCCCAATCCACGTTAAGAAAACAAACCAAACTACAAATCAACTGTCACAAACATGTCAGTTATGATGAAGCACTACAAGCCCTCGTAGTACAGTACATTGAGGAGGTACGTTCCTATTCCATTTCATGACTCCTTTTGAGTCAGGCACTTTACACAACAGATGAACAACTATTTGTAGTTGGAAAGGGGGAAGTTGTCAGGATGATGATCAACCTATCCTCATGAAAACTACCAAACTACGACCCTTTCTGACAACATTGAAAAACAATCCGTTTAACTTTGTTTTGGGTAAACATTGTGGAATAGAAAAGTGTTTAATAGACCTAGCAATTGTATTTCCATTAAAACCGGGAAAGTGTTATTTTTAGATTTTTGCGTTGGCTATTCAAAATTAACAGATGTACATCTGCTATTTTTAAACATTTTCGAAAATTCTTGAAAGTGTTTGAATTTATTTTTTTGAATTACAAAAAAGTTTGATAACTACTGGTTTAGAAGGCATTTGTAGAATCGGCCTCAGGTCTTAATGGGTTAAGAGTCTGACACCACATTGTGAGTGTTATCAGGAGTCATGTGACACTGTAAAGCATCCTGCCTAAGGGGCTCACGGGTAAAGGGATAGTTCAGATTTTTTTTTACTTAAGCTGTATGAAATACTTGAAATACTATTAATATAGTGGTTGCAACTGAATTAATTAATTGCCCGAGTCCCGTGGTGGGAGTTCTGATCTGGTTTTGGTGAAATATGAAGTAGTTCCGGACATTTTGTGGGGGGCACAGGGGGCCATGCATTAAAACTAACGTCATTTGTATTGTTGACCTATTTCTAAAATATTAGTGCAACTTTCGTTCATTTTTTACCCCTCAATCACACAGAACTATGTATTTTGTGTCCATATCACTACGCCCAAAAAATAGTTCCATGTGATAGAGGGGTCAAAGTTGAACGAAAGTTGCGCTAATATTTTAGAAATAGGTCAACAATATAAATGACGTTAGTTTTGTGAATTAATTTACTTTTACTGCGTGGCCCCTGTGACCAAAACCAGAGCAGAACTCCCACCACGGGACTCGGACCATCAATTAATACAGTTGCAACCACTATATTAATGGAAACTATTTCATACAGCATAATATATTAATTAGAAAAATCTGAACTATCCCTTTAAAGCACGTGAGAAAAGATCATGTGATGACTCTTGACATCAAACACAAATAGTTAGACTGGTCTTATGACCTGGCCTGAAATTTGGACTTTCACTCACTTTTAAGGTCCATAATATAAATTAATAAGACCAGTCCCATGATCTTATTTGAAATAATGTCAATGGCAATTGATTCTGTTTAAGAGTTAACCACTTGAACACTATATGAACCTATTCAGGGAATGACATAATGGGCCAACATTTGGAGAAAACAACAGACCTACACCTCACAGCGTGCGTGGAGCTTGTAGATCCGATTCTTTTCGGCAAAGAGACTTTGTGTAGAAGGAGAAAATGAGGGGACAATGTGTAGAGTAGACCCTGGGAGAGTCTGGTCAATAAAGTATAGGTTTTAAGTGGTTAAATGCATCGTTTGGCTGAACACTGCGGTGAAAATGTACTCATTTCTGAGTCCCGTACACGTCTCTACATTATGCAACAATGGTTCTTCATATGTGAGAAACTAAATTGTTATTTTAGCCGCACTACATCAATGACTTCCCACCCTGGCTTTTTTTTAATTCCACCTGATCTCAGCACTTGGCCTTCTTGCCGTAGCTGTCCACCACATCTGGCGTGATGCTCTCGTCCTCCTCTGTGTCTTCAATGAGGGTCTTACCGACCAGCGTGAAGATGTCCTCCGGCGGGACACCCTTGGGCTCGGCCACCTTCACTGCCAGCATGTCCAGAGTCAGGACAGTTTTTTTGGGGATATGAACCTTGGCAACAATAGACTTCCCCAGCTGGGGGGAGAGGGGGGGAGAGAGAGAGAGAGAGAGAGAGAGAGAAAGAGAGAGAAATGTTTTAATTTTAAGGTATTATTTACTGTAGATGCCATTGAACTCTTATTGGTCTGTGATCTCTAAAAAGAAAAGAATACTGTACAGAACTGAAAAGAGAAATTTCACTATTAAATTGGGACGTTTTAACAGATCTTCCAATCCTTTACCTTATCATGACATGGCTTCTCACAGGGGAGCATGGTTTTGACACCAGTCCCCAGGGCTCTCTCCACCAATCGGATGGATCGGACCAGTTCTGTCAGCTCTGCAGGCTCCAAGGAGGCTGCGTGGTCACTTCCTTTCCACGTCTTGTCTAAGGTCACGTGGCGCTCGATGACCTTTGCCCCCAGAGCTACGGCGGCCACTGAGATACTAATCCCAGACTCATGGCCAGAATATCCGATGGGAATATCGGGAAACTCCTTCTGGTACTCCTGGATATGAAGAGTGGAGGGAGACGTGTGTTATGATACTTTTCCACACTGGAAAGTTTAGCTGTTGAAAATATGCATGTCTAACCAAAGATGATATCTCACCACTTTTTGTGAGAGGCCTCAATTTATTTTATCATTCATTCAACTCCTACGTTGTATAAATACATAAAAATAAATACAATACTACCTAGTGACTGACATTTGAACTGTTCTTAAGGCGTGTCGGGAGGAAAAACTGCTGAATAAATTAAATTAATAATGAAGTGCTTTCATCCCTCCATAAGGGGCCGTTCAAATTGGAGAACGTTTTCGGCTTGAATACCAAGACCCGACTCTCTCTGTATTTTGTGTATAGTGTTCAGGGATGCTTGCGGAACATGGGCTCCGCCTCGTTCGTGACCGCGTCACTGTCGTGCCAATATAATCACAGTAAAGCACACCCTTGTGTAATATTGCTTAATTGTATTGTGTTCTGTCGTCTTTACCGCGATGACTCGGAGGTTGACGTCCTCTGCTTCCAGAGGGTAGGCACTGGTGCACTGCAGGATGGTGAAGTTTTTGTTGTGCTCCTTCACCGTCTGGTAGACCCGACGCATGGTGTCCATGGACTGCATTCCACTGGATACCACCATGGGACGGCCTGGCACACAGACAAGAGTTATGTGGCAATGCCTGATTGATAGAATGTACTTACAGAGCCAGAGAGAACCGCATTTCTAGTCCAAACTCCCAAAATCTAACCCCAACACTGAAAGTGCAGTTCTCCGTGGGAACTCAGCATTGAGCTGATGAAAATGCATCAACCACAGAAGTGCTGCATTTATGGTTTGAATGTGGTCGGAGGCTTGAGCTGCATGTTGTTCAGTCTCTCTGTCCTCAGCTTCCTGTCTCTCTACACTCTGCTAAATGAAGAAAGGACAAAGAAACAGCCTAAAGAAATCACCTGAAAACAAGGATTATAAGAAAGTTGTAAAAACTGTAGGGTGACACAGCTCTGACACCGACATGGGAAGTGGGTCCAAGGAAATTAATAGATGATAATAATAAAATCACACAACCAGCTTGTGGAAGCTGTGTCAATAATGTTGCAAAATATCTTTGAAATATAGTATGAATACACAGTGTGCTAAAACGAGGCAATCAAAACGAGGAAAATCAAAATGCTTTACATAAAAACATAAAAAGTATTTATATAAAAGTATTCAACCCTATGAGGTTTTGTCTCCTCACCTTTCTTGGCTGTCTTCTCCAGTAAAGGGAAATTGTTGGTGTCCCCAGAGCCCACTTTGAAGAAAGGAACCTTCAGCCCATGGAGAAACTCCACAGCCATCTGAGAAAAGCAACACTTTAAGGTCATTCCTCCTGAACCAGTATCCCAATTTCTATGAATGTGGAAGTTTGAGGTCACACAACCTCATTGGCTAACCACCCACCAGATCCTTATCTTGACCTTAACCTCGAACATAACTATCTCCATCCCAATGTCTAAGCAAAACCATTTTAACTTTATATTTAAGCTGTTTCCATGTCAACTTGTGACTGTCACTCGTAGTAAGTCACACACACGCACGTGCACACATAAATTCACTCCTGTATTGGCAATAACAGGAGACATGGGATGGGAGCCGTTTGACATAAGCTGGAGAGTTTCCAGGAAAATGTTCAACTGGGATGAATCGGTAAAAGGTGCATGGGCAAATGCAGTCCTTGAGCAAGACTCTGAACCCCAAATTGCTCCCGAAGTGCAGGTTGGTGCCTTGCATGGTTTCCTCCGCCATCAGTGTGTGAATGTGTGTACAGATGGGTGAATGTAAATCTAAGTAAAGTGCTTTGGATAAAAGCACTATATAAATGCACCATTTACACTTCATAGCTTATATCAGAACAAATGGTCACATGATATATTGCATAAACCAAAGCTGAGAACATTTGTTATGATAAAGGCTGTTATGCTAGTGAAAAGTATGTGCTCCTTTATCCAAAAGACAAAGATCTCTAGTATGTGCCCAACTCCGTTCATCTTGCCCCTGCACCTTGAGACTGGTAGGTAGAGAGGAGTAATAGAAGAAGAGCAGATTTGCACGTACTGTGATATAAACTATATTGAGAATTGGTTCAACTTTATTCTATACTGCCCTTTTTAATCACAAATTGCATAACAAATTGTTAAGTAGGTGTGGAGCCCTGGATCCGATATGGTTAAGCAGAGAGACTGGTGTGGATTTTCAAACATAAGATATTCACACTTACAGAATACTTGGGACAAACGGAAAATTAAACATATGAGATATGATTATTGAGTATTAACCAAATATTTTCTTTTTGTGTAGTTTCTGTGTTCAGGAAGTTAATGTAATATTCTTTATTTATGTTTTTGGTATTATAATCCCGTAAGGGGTGGGTCTTTATGACAAGACACACAAATAAAAATGCATTAATTAATTCACACGCACACACGTCAGTCTGTCGGCTAGTCGCAACTCGCAAGTCACGTCACCTCTAATTTAATTAATGAATCCAGGACCATTATCCATTCTCTTTTGGACTGCTTCAGGACATCTGACAATAACCTATGCCTATACAGACTACAGTACAGGTCACACAATGGACCATTGACATGGAGCCAGATTCCAGCCAGGGTCTTTCATTCCTATGTTTATTCAGCTGTTCAGACTGAACGAGTCTGGCAGCTTTTTTTTAGCTTGGTAAAAGGCGCGAATGGGGAAGCCAATTTATCTATTGTCATCGTAGGAGTAGCAGATTTTTTTCTCACCCCCATCTTTCAGCAGCTAGGCTGGGCAGGAGCAACATTCCTAACGGCCGCTACACTTCTGAGTGCAAGAATGATAACAGTTCATGCCCTTGAAATGTCATGAGACGGTGTTACTGCAGCATGACTCCTCCTCTCTATCTCCCTGCTCCACATTCCCTGACCTCGTCTACGGCTCCTTAAGTAAAACAGAAAATAAATGCCATTACCTCATCCATTCCTGAGGCGGTGAAGAAGATGCCAACCTCCTTGGCATACTTCTGCAGCTCCCTGTACTGCTCATGGCTGAACTCCAGATGGCGCTTGTGCTCTCCGTAGGTTTTGCCCCAGGAGTGCTTGGAGGTGTAAGGCCGCTCCAAGGCTTGTTTGTTGAACTTGTGGTCCAGCTCGCTCTTCTGGAACTTGGCACAGTCGGCACCGCAGTCCTGTACAGGTGGATGAGAAAGGATGACAGAGAAAGAGAATTACAGCTGTACAGAAAACCAGTGAAGGAGCTGGAAGCATTGCATTGTTGTAATACATTTTTATGTTACTAAACAAACATACAAATTTGTGAAAGGATTTATAGGTGTTTATTAGCCGCAATTTGCAACGCTAGATTTTTTTATAATGGGATGAATCTAGAGTTGCAATACCCTCCATTGACTCCCCACTCATCCAATTTGGTTTGCGATCTGCTTGTCTTAAACGACGTTAAACTCACCAACATTGCAGCTGTAGTCCAAGCTTGAATTATCCTCTTTCAATCTGCCGAGCTTGTTTTTCATACAAATCCACCGTAGAGATGTTATGAGCTACTTTCTGTCAAGACATCCTCTGCAGGTGATTATTTTTCTAAGTGTTGCAGTTTGGAAGCACTCGTTTTTGTTAACGGGTCGCGCTGCTGCCTCCTGCATTATGTGCAAATTCGAAACAGGTGGTACGCAGAGCCGTTCAGTGACATACGACGAGTGCTTCCAAACTCCAGCACTCCACTCCAGAAAAAGAATCACCTGCACAGAATTTCTTGACAGAAAGTAGCTTATAACATGTTTACGGTGGATTTTTATGAAAAACAAGCTCGGCAGATTGAAAGAGGATAATTCAAGCTTGGACTACAGCTGCAATGTTGGTGAGTTTAACGTCGTTTAAGACAAGCAGATCGCAAACCAAATTGGATGAGTGGGGAGTCAATGGAGGGTATTGCAACTCTAGATTCATCCCATTGTAAAAAAAATCTAGAGTTGCAAATTGCGGCTAGGTGTTTATTTGCACTTTTGAAAACAACAATCATAATAATAATCTAGCCCAGTGGTTCTATAGTTCCCAACCACTTGTGAAATATATGCTAGCATTAGCAATCAACCTTTTCCAGCCCAAGTTTGACTACAATTTCTAGGTTGTGCAGCCAAACTGTTGCAGTTCTGAAATCAACACACAGTTTAGGCTACTGCATAATCATGCATATCACCACTTGAGAGCTGCAGTCTTCAAAGGAGATTATGTTGTGCTTTTACACGAGTTATTTTCAACGCAAACACTCTTATGTTGTACTTGAGTGATATTTAAGTCAAGTAACAGTATTTCTACTTGAGTAGGAAAGTGAGTGAATACCAGCCTTGCTGATTGTTGCAGTAAACCTAAGAAATGGCATTAACTGTGTTCAGATTACTGTACCTTTGGCAGTGGTGAAAGTAATTAAAAAATCACACCCGTGTCATGTGAACTGTGTGGTGCAAGGTCTTATATAGCCTGATCAGTTGTGGTCTGACGTAATGCCAGTGACCATAGTAACCATAGTGCTCATTTTAGTGGGTCCCACGTACAGGTACACACACGTACAGGTACACACATACATAGACACATAGATACAGACAAAGCTGGTTGTTGTAGTGGTTTGCACCACTCAAAAATATAGTAGGCTACAATTTTGATGTACTTTTTGTATTTTTTTAGGTGTTTACATGACTGGAGGTTTTTTTACGCCTACTTGATACTATAGTTTCTTGTAATTGTATTACCGGTATTTATTAATGAAAAACACACATTATAACTCTGATAAGCCTAATTTGTAAAGCACATAAAATTCATTCAAATCAGACCCACGTTTACGTTTACCTGCTGCAACATTAAAGTGTTATAATCTGAATGCAATAATCTGATTCAGTGAAATGGGCCATTCTGCACAATGACAAATTATTTACATTTGGATGCCTGCCAATACATTTGCACGTTTCTCTCCAGTACAAATATGAAAGCAAGGTTTTACTAGTAGCCTAAACATAGTAGCTATAGTTATACTTATTATGTGGTATTTCTACGTTGACAAAAGATCCGAGATTCCGAGTGCTTGTTCTGAAATCTGTACCTTTGCCATCTTAATCATTTTCTTGGCTATCTCGATGTCTCCCTGGTGGTTCTGTCCGATCTCCGCTATGATGAAACACGGGTTGGACCCGCCGATCATCCTCCCAGGACACAGTTCAAACTTCAACGGCATTCTGACACTAGAGACAGATACACAGCTGCGACACGGAGAGAGATTAACAGTGAGGGAATGTAATAAAACAGCCTAAATGCTACTGTACTAATGTAACGTGGACAACGGGAGATACAGAAGGACTGTACTGTACGCAACTGCTGCCATACATCCAAATGCCGGAGGAAGCTGGAACGTTACGTAGAGCAAGCGCACAGCCGGGTTGGCTGGTTCGCTGTGCGTCATAAATGTAATTTCCACTTTGCAGTTTGCGTATCCGGACTAGAGCGGATACGGAAACAATCTGCGTGCGTGCGTGCGAAGATCGTTCAATAATCATTGCTCCATTTTGAGCATGATTTGATATGAAACAAAAGATTTGCCTCTGACTCAGAGGCAAATCTTTTGTTTCATATCAAATCATGCTCAAATGGACCATTATTAAAAAAAACTTATTTTTTACGGTCTATGTATCTATAAAAACATATGTTTTAAACTAAAGTAAGGTAGAATTGGATTTAACTTTGTTTTCAATACCGGTAGCATAGACATATAGGTGGGGGTGGGGGCCTATGGCTATGGGGAATCGAATGCCATCCTATTCTGATTTTGTTTTGGTTCTTTAAATTTACGGGTAGGCCTACTGCGCGGTGCCCAGTGGGCCTACTTGGAACGATGCAAATTGGAAATGAATGCCCCACCCAGTTATTATATCTGTGTCCCTTTTATGCCCATATATGGAGTTCTTTGTCAGGCATGCCCAAATATGGAGTCTATGCAGATGTCAGAACATCCAGCTCCACTGTCGTATGCAGTTCAAGATTTTCCATTATCGGCCTGGGCTCAGCGGTCCAGGCACCTTGGCCGGTAGTCAGAGTCTGGCAGTGTGCCGCGGGTTCGACTTCCGATCCTGACGGCCTTTACTGCATGTCACTCCCCCATCTCTCTCCCCCATTTCCTGTCAGTCTGTCCCTCTATAAAAATAAATATATAAAATAAAGGCGAAAGCCGCAAAAAACAAAACAAAACAGGATTGTCCATTATAGACTACACTACTCGAATGTCAAACTGCATAGAATATTCCCCTCTGTGTCACCTCTGTGTGAAAGATGCGTGTGTCGAATTTGAAATCGGTGGGGTTCTCGAGTTGTAATGTGGATTACAGACGTACGTACACACAGTTGGTACCTTTATACATTGTAGCTGTGGAGCTCAAGTGCACATTTTCAGCAATGCCCCGCACAGACAGACATGAAAACATGAGCTGACCAATACAGCCACAGCCTACCATTGTTGGCCACTGAGCAGCTCCACTAGAGCAGTTGGGGGTTCAGTGCCTTGCTCAAGGGCACTTCAGCAGGGTCGTGGAGGGGTGAGGAGGGTGACCAACCATTCACTTCCCTAGTTAGTAATAGTTAGTGCGCTCTAATCTTTAGGCCACCACTGCCCCATCTGAAATCAAATGTGAGGAAACTGCTTGAAACTCATACTGTATATTGTGAATCTATTGGTGAATGACTTTTTCAACCAACTTGATCTAAAAAATATGATCTGCTGTCAAATAATAATTACCTCAATTAAGATTGAGGCTACCATCACTTCTATTACACACCACCCATGTTACATTCTATTACATACCACATATGTTTGAAATTAAAAAGCATAGAATCCAGTAAGTAACCGATCTAAAGATAGCAGTGAGGAACATTAGGCCTATTCATTTTGTGTCAGACAGTGGTCATTTTGTAAAAGCTTGTATCACTCACTAGAATGTGAAACATAACTTTGTAAGCTAGGCTTCTAACCTAAAGTGTCTGTGAATCTTAAAGTCAATATGACAGAGACACAAGGTGAAGTTAACAATGAATGGGTGTGAATGTGTGTATAGCCTATAGAGGTCAAATTAAAACTGTGAAACTTAATTAAAAAAAACATTGGCTGATGATTATTATTTGACAAGACATCTACCTTTGTTCAAAGTAGACATTCGTTTAGGGGGAGCATGATTCTTAAAAAAGAAGAGAGAAACAAAGTAGCCTATATGCCTACTTATTCAATTCCTTTATTGAAGCTGCAAGAATTTACAAGAAATGATAACGGAAGTGTGAGAATTGTTGTGGTCAGGTTGATGTTGATGTCGCTGTTCAGTGTTTCCTGTTTCAGAGACTGGGTGAGGATTGTGTGCTCTGGGGCCTCTGGCACTGCCCTGAGACAACAGAACACATTGTGTGCTCTGGGGCCTCTGGCACTGCCCTGAGACAACAGAACACTCTGGGGCCTCTGGCACTGCCCTGAGACAACAGAACACATTGTGTGCTCTGGGGCCTCTGGCACTGCCCTGAGACAACAGAACAGCTCTGGGGCCTCTGGCACTGCCCTGAGACAACAGAACACTCTGGGGCCTCTGCACTGCCCTGAGACAACAGAACACTCTGGGGCCTCTGGCACTGCCCTGAGACAACAGAACACTCTGGGGCCTCTGGCACTGCCCTGAGACAACAGAACACATTGCTCTGGGGCCTCTGGCACTGCCCTGAGACAACAGAACACATTGTGCTCTGGGGCCTCTGGCACTGCCCTGAGACAACAGAACACATTGTGCTCTGGGGCCTCTGGCACTGCCCTGAGACAACAGAACGCTCTGGGGCCTCTGGCACTGCCCTGAGACAACAGAACACACTGGGGCCTCTGACACTGCCCTGAGACAACAGAACACATTGTGCTCTGGGGCCTCTGGCACTGCCCTGAGACAACAGAACACATTGTGCTCTGGGGCCTCTGGCACTGCCCTGAGACAACAGAACGCTCTGGGGCCTCTGGCACTGCCCTGAGACAACAGAACACACTGGGGCCTCTGGCACTGCCCTGAGACAACAGAACACACTGGGGCCTCTGGCACTGCCCTGACACAACAGAACACATTGTGCTCTGGGGCCTCTGGCACTGCCCTGAGACAACAGAACGCTCTGGGGCCTCTGGCACTGCCCTGAGACAACATGTGCTCTGGGGCCTCTGGCACTGCCCTGAGACAACAGAACGCTCTGGGGCCTCTGGCACTGCCCTGAGACAACAGAACGCTCTGGGGCCTCTGGCACTGCCCTGAGACAACAGAACACATTGCTCTGGGGCCTCTGGCACTAGCCTGGCTAATAAGCCAGACCGAATCAGCCGTTGGCAAAAAAAGAATTGCCTGTCGGCGGATTACGGTCTGGAGAGGCTCAATTGTACGCCCATTTCCTACACCAGAGAACTGGTGTGGCCAATCGGGACACATTATGCAATATGGGCGGGCTTTGGTACAGTGACGTTCAATGCTTGAGACCTTTGACTGACAGTAGCTCTGACCAATTGCGTCAAAGAGAACATGTTTGAACCCGCCCCCCGGGAAACAAGATCCATACACAGCATCTCCAGACTCAAATACCACACGACAGTATGATTTGAGTCTGGCTTATTAGCCAGGCTACTCTGGCACTGCCCTGAGACAACAGAACACATTGTGCTCTGGGGCCTCTGGCACTGCCCTGAGACAACAGAACACATTGCTACGATCACACAACAAAGAGTTCAGCAATGCTGAGCTGTCAGCAATTACAAATTGGCATTTACTGAACATCATAAGAAATTCTGTCAGCTGATCTGTCAAGAAGAAGAAATCATACTGGGGACAGACATAATTATGAAGTTATTGTGTTAAAATGCACTGTGGTTAGAATCTACTGAATTAACTAGGTGCCTTTTGGACTGTAGGACAACTGTACTTCAAGTCTTTGTTTATGTATTTATTTTATATGGACAATTTGAGGACAGCAATTCAAAAAATACAGCAATTTATAATTAGTCCTGTTGGTTACAGTCGGAACTTAGTCTATTATTAAAGTTTGTTGTTGTGTTGTGGGCTGTCACTTTTATTTATGAAAAGCCCAGGGTGTTTGTAACAGTGATGGGTTTGCTTATACAGTACAGTGTCTCTCCCTATATTTACTTAGATTAAAACGGGCTACGACCATACATGAGGCAGCCTGCAGCCCTGCAGTCACATATCCTCTCCAAGCGGAACTTGACAAGTCATCTGCAGTTCATTTGCAGTAGATGTGTCAAAAAGTGTGTGGTAGAGGGCAGAGGAACAGAGTAGAGCTTAATAAAATGGCATTTTGTAAAGACAGATTGTAAAGACATCTATCTATCCTTTATAACAGAAGAAAATGTTTCATCTTTCAGCTGACATCTCTAAGAAGAGATCAGTGTTTGTGTTCATAATCTGATGTTTGTTACCTCAGATTTGTAGGCTACAGTATTTAGGTTAACAGTTTGTAGAATGGGTACAGTTCAACGAAAGTACAGGTCAATACAAAATCTGCTAAGAGAAAAAGAAAAAGCACTAAGACTTGTTAGTTGTTTACATAAGGGTCCTATATTCAATTCACCAGAACATTTAAAGACATACAAATATACACTTAAATGCAAATACAAAAATATCTATATTTTTATAGAAAATTTGAGGATATCAAACAATACATAGGCCTACTTACGTTATATAGCTGCAATTTACAAATATAAAGACAGACCCTTTTTTTGTGAAAAATCACAGGGGGGTTTCAGGGACAATGGGGTTGGGTTTAGTTGACTGTAATATACCGTAGTGTTCCTCCCAAAGTAAAAGTGAAACATACACCCATGCACTGTACCATATGAGCTAGTCTCTAATCGTCTCCCACCAGAACTGGACAAGTCATCTTCACCGTTGTCATCATGAGAAATGTCTACATTTACTGTTTGCTTTCTGGTGGTGAGTGACCTCTGCTAATTGTTTTCGTCTCTCTGGCTGTGTGGTTGTCTCTGTCTCTGAGTGTCTGTACAGTATGATGCTCTCAGTGTCTGTCTCATCTTTTGTCCTCCCACTGTTGTGGAGCATCTAGAATCCTTCTGCAAAAATACACTCCTCACATCATGTTGTCAATTATTACGTTTGTGTGTCATATTTATGAGTGTCCATGATTATCTCTTATACTGTAGTGTTGAGTATTGCGGAGACAACACCTATCACCATAACCGGCCATGTTGGAGGTGAAGTGTCTTTCACCTGCTCAAGATGGAATGTCTGGACGTCCACCGAGGATACAACAAAGTCCCTCTGTAAAGTTCCATGCCGAATAGACAACATTATCAAGGCAGAATCTGGAAAAACTACAATAAAAGGTAGGATAGGCTTGATAAACTCAGGAAAAGACTTATTAGTATCCATCGCTAAACTCAAGAAGTCAGACTCTGGACAATACATATGCGGACTGCAGAGGGAACTCTGGGCTGATTCACATATACAAGTGCACCTGTATGTAAAAGATGGTAAGTGTGTAACTATACTGTGCTTCAATGAACTGTACATCATGTTTACTCTGTAAGTTATAATATTTCCTGGGTTCTATATTTTATTCTCCGTAACTTGAAAGTACTATACATTATTGATGTGGCAAAATTACTTGATAGAACTCGTATTATTTCAAACATGCTTCCAGCTCCCGTTACAACAGCTGAGATGACCGTAGTTGTTACAACTAAGAGGACCACTACCGTTAAAACAACTACGATGACCTCTCCCATTACAACACCTCAGAAGACCACTACAGCATCTACGCTTCAACATCCTGATGTTTCTACAACAACCTCCATTGTATCAACACCAACCGTGTCTCAGGAATCCTCCTCCTCATCTTTAGGGACTGGTATGTCATCTGTTTACTCAAATCCTTTGTGTCCTGTAATACAGCACATAGTCAAAGAGAGTCAGTTTATTGTGTCGTCCAGATGATGTCTTACGTTGACATGTACTGCCCTAGACAAACATTAAAGTCCATAGACTTGGCTGGCGACCGGTTATTTTTAATTAGGCTCTAAACAAACATGAAAAAGTCCATAGACTTGGCTGCCACATGACAGAATTTCGTAAAGCCATTGGAGGGGCTAGCTAGTAAAAAATGAAATTAGCTGGTTTCTGCCCAACAGCGATGATATGGTGTTGGATACATATTTTCAATCTTTAGACAGTGATGGGATATATTTAGACAGACAATAATGTCGAGTGTGACCTACTAACGTGACGACTTACTTACTGTACTGTAGGCTGTCAAGGACGATGTGCAGTAAAGTGGAAACTGTGGGTCTGTGGCCATGTGGTTGAGGTCAGTGTAACCGTGGGTGTGTAAAATAGTGCATGTAAAAACAGAAGAGAACAGGTTGTGGTCAAAAGTGCAGCAGTTAGGTATATGGGTGAATATGTACACTTTTTCAGTGTGTGTTCCACACCACAGCCTTGTGGGCTGGCAGTGTAAACAGTCTGCTTCTACAGCATTTGATACGGTGGTATCACCTGTATGACGTTCATATTCTTACTATTACTTGAGCCGTGATGCAAAGATTTTGCAATTAAGGGTCAACTCTTGACCCTGTCCCGGTCAACTCTTGACCCTGATTTTTAAGAACTCTTGTGCTTTGCTATATGAAACCCTCTCCAAAGAGCACCTGTCTACAGTTTTCTCTACATATAAAGGACCCACGTAGCGCTTCTTCTTTTCTTTTTTTCAATAATTCACTTAGTTTAAACATCACGTTTTTAGGAAATTGGCTATAAGGGGTGACTATAATCACTAAACTACTAACATTATGGAAAACTTTACTACCGGTACCTACTTCCGACATTATTTGCATAATTTTAAAATGCCCTGCATGATGGATTGTTTTAATTATTAAACTTAACTTGCTTACAAAGAACATGGGGTGAGGCTACCACAACATGAAGATGGCTGCAGTGGCATGCCCTACTGACCTGTGTAGGCTACTAATAACCTTAGATGCAACATAAAAGTGCTTTTCCGTTAAGGTTTGATAAGTGAAACAGTGGCTACTGTAGGCTACCTGAGTGTTATGAAATGCTTTTCAAGATGTATTCGGAATGTTGGAATATGTTGATTCATGGTTAATGCTATACAGTTCCCTCTTTATATTGTAGACTTTCAAGTCTGCAAAACTGTCCACCAGAGGGTGCTGATGCAACTCAATTATGCACTCTTCTAGGTTTGCTTGCTGGTTTAACTGTTGCACTTGCTGTGACTGTGGTGGCAGGGCTGATGTTCTACATAAAGAGGATCAGAAAACCACAAGGTCACACACACACACACACACACACACACACACACACACACACACACACACACACACACACACACACACACACACACACACACACACACACACACACACACACACACACACACACACACACACACACACACACACACACACACACACACACACGCTTCCTCTTTCACACAGAATCAAATTACTCATCTTTCACATTTATTTTCCAGTGGACATCATCGGCAGTGCCAGGAAGACCACGGAAGATGATGGAGAAGTGAGTATTATGATTCTTCATTATTTGTTCTGGTGTAACGTGTGTATTGTTTAATAAAGTTTAATTAAACCATTTTCCTAGTGGGTGTCGATCCTCATATAAATGGAGTTGGGTCGATTATCTACATCGACACGTTGTGAGCTTGTAGATCGACTATTTGAACTATTCAAAAATGTTTTAAAATATTACATTTTTTACTGATTAAATAAAGCTTAAATAAATAAATAAAGTTCTGGGTATGTGCACTTGTACTTGTACTAATGAAACTTTCTCCTCCCTCTCCCCTATATGTCAGACCACAGGTCCGGACTGCATCTATCAGAGCCTCCAACCAGCCACTATGGGTGATCATGACTATGATGTCATAACACAAAAACAACAAGGTTAGTGAATCAGACAAACATATGCACATGCACACACAAACTCACACGCACACATGTAGCAGCTACATTCCCTTTGGAATCACACTGAATTATTTCACCTGACTCAACAGTAAAGAGGACACAATAACACTATGCACTTTATACTATGTGCTGAGGTTTTTAAGTGACATCTTAAAGTGACAAATGAAGTGAATCTTAATACGTTTCATTTATATTATCGGTTAGATGAACATGTTTTGCATATATTCAAGGAGGATGTGCAGTAAAGTGGAAACTGACCACAGGTCCGGACTGCATCTATCAGAGCCTCCAACCAGCCACTATGGGTGATCATGACTATGATGTCATAACACAAAAACAACAAGGTTAGTGAATCAGACAAACATATGCACATGCACACACAAACGCACACTCACACATGTAGCAGCTACATTACCTTTGGAATCACACTGAATTATTTCACCTGACTCAACAGTAAAGAGGACACAATAACACTATGCACTTTATACTATGTGCTGAGGTTTTTAAGTGACAAATTAAGTGAATCTAAATACGTTTCATTTATATTATCGGTTAGATGAACATGTTTTGCATATATTCTTTAGTGTCCAGGAACCCCACTGAAGAGTATTATGAGTTTTCTTATGATTTTCATTGTTCTTGTGTACAGTGTAACCTTTGTGTCTTTGCATTATAGTAGGGGTGCAACAGCTAATTGAACTAATCGATTATGAAAAGCTATCATTAATTGTATTTCAGGAGAAAATGTCAAATGCTTGCATTAGATTTAAAAGAATAGTGAAAATTGCTGTTCGCTGCTCAGTCTTGGTCAAATGTCTCAGTCTCTGGGAACTCCTCCCTGGATGTTGATCAACAGCTTCCCACTGCATACAGTTAAGACGGTTTAATGCATAGGACTAATTTAGGATAGTGTGCACACGTATACTTGACTAATGAACTTTCTCCTTCCCCTCCTCTACATCTGTCAGACCACAGGTCCACATTCCATCTATCAGAGCCTCCAACCAGCTTCTATGGATCAGAATAGTCTAATGGTGACATGTATGACCGCCGTACATTACAATGAACATTCATTCATACTTGTTATGTACTCTCCCCTTATGTACAGTGTGCTCCCCCATGTGCTCCTGGCTTCTGTTTGTAAGATTTATCATCCAATTGGTTCTTAATTCACTTCCCTACAGTACGTCACCGATTCCTAATCATTTTGTTACATTCGCTTATTTGTGTAAATATGTTTAATAAAGTCTTGATAACATCCTTGTGTTCTGCATCCTATTCTTTTCTGAAATGTGAATCAGTTCATCACGGTTGGTTTGTTTGGTTGAAAGATTGACACTATGCTATCAAACCAGTAAGTAAAGAAGGCGAGAAGCGACCTCAACAGAAGGGTAAGGTCGCGCTGAAACAATGGGAATGCCCATATAAGGACAGTCATTTACTTTTTTAAATTGACGCTTTCGGCCGGCTAGGGCGTAAACTGTGTGATAATTAGTAAGGCCAGACGGGGCCTTGGGCCAGCCCAGTTAGGACCGGGCCTTACCCTTATTTTTTTTTGAGAACTCTAGGTTTTGCCGGGTGCGCTAATGACTTAGGGGTGGACCCATCTAGAGTTTGAATGGACAGGTCAAAAGGGAGACATCGAAGAGAAAGGACGGGTGGGGAACTGAGGAAGGATCAACATATGTAATTTCAGAAGGGTTTGAAGGTTGGATTGGAATGATAGCAGTAATACAGGAGACAGATGTACAATAGTTCAGTATTATTTATCCAGTCGTATCGCCTTCAATGGCCGTCGGTAAAACCCCAATCATGCATTATGGTGTGATACAAATGACACGAATTCAAGTTTTCACTTTTTACTGATATCAATTAAATCAAATGGACAATGAACACGCACGAGCAAGCAACAGTTGGCTAACAGCTAGTTCTCTTTAAGACCACAATTTGTCTAATCCTCATGACATAAACGTGTATTGTTTTGTATACTGTATATATATATATTGCCCTCTGTATATGTACATAGGTACACGCATATAGAGTACACACACACACACACACAAATCATTGTTTAAACACACATACAAACAAGGTCACATTAAAGGTCACATTAATTGTAATGTCTGGACTTTTGTTCACTTCCTGACCGATAACGGTAGTGGGAGGTTTTTTCAAGGAAATGCATAGATTGAAAGCTTTAACACTATTATACGCCACAAGTTGGCTTTACACGGTTCAAAGTACACTCACTAAACTTGGGATTATTTGTGTTTCATAATTTGGTCCGTAAAAAGAAACGGCAATGGAAAATAAAAATGAGTGCGTCTATTTTTGATTTGTTGAACAAAAATAGATGAGGCGATGAAGGGTTGGGAGAAGATGAGGCAGGGTACAACCAGTTACATCAACGGATGCTCATTGGTCAGTATAAAGCAATGGTTCTCAAAAAGGTAAAGGGACCCTCAGGGTTCCTTGAGTGTGTTACAAAATGGACCTTTACAGGTCTGTAACTCTGAGTGTACGAATTCGTACACTCAAGACTTATGGAGGTCCTTGAAATGAAAAGAGTTTGAGAACCACTGGAGAGGGGGGTGAAAGGTGAGAGCACAGTATCTTGGTAGTGATAGCGCTCAACAACGAGGAGTTTTTGCAGTGTCGTTCCAGGGAATCACCTAGCATTAAAACCATCATCAAGGCTTCCCTTTATAGTGTCCCAACTCTCCACTCTTATCCTCTGACATGCTAACGCAGTAAACACACAAAAGCTCAGACCCACATATCTCTAACACTAGGGGCCTGTGGCTACGACAGAATGTTAAAACGGGAGGGAAATAGGCTCTGTAGTGTGTGTATAACCATCGTCCTGGGTTTCCCCAAAGGTGCCATTACCAGTTTCTGGTTCCGTTTCCCATAGCTTCGCCTGACTAGGGTGCAGCAGCATCTTCTCATATATCGTCTCATATAATACCACTTTAAACGCGGCATGTCATTTCAGCGTAAATAACAGATCTACAAGCTCACAACGCATCGCAGCGAGTTGTGAGCTTGTAGATACTGTTGTAGTGTTGTATTTGTCATACAACAAAGTAGGACTTAAGGTGGGAATTTGCCACCTTCTGGAAACATGGGTGGGACTACAGTTACACACAGAGCCTATAGGAGCTGCAGGGTTCAAATTGGTCTCATGGTCTGTGGAAGATGTGCAAACAAAAACACGAAACATTCAGAGGACCAACAGCTGGAGAGTTGGGGCTTTGAGGCTATTCTCTACAGTACAAGGAAAAAGGAGACACAATGGAGCTCATAACATTACACTAGGACACAGAACAGGGAGGAACATGGTTATGGGATATAGACAGTTGTCGTGTCGAGGCCCCCTTGTGTCTGTAGATGTCAGACAGCAGGTGGATGGGTAGATGGAAGGGGGGCTCTGTTGGTATGTAGGAATACATAGGATATGGAATGACAGCACTGCCTAGCGGACCAGCGGAGACTGCTTCAGTGAGATGAGCACAGAGCGCATGCGCGACACGTCTTTGGCCTGCTTGCTGGACTTGGGGTTGAAGTCGCAGAGCCGCGCCACGCGCTCCCACTCCGTCCCCGGGTTGTTCTCGTCCAGGTCTGAAACCATGGCGTCCTCGGCCGCCCTAAACATGAGGAGGAGGAGGAGGAGGAGAGGAAGGGAGAGGAGAAAGGGTATTAGTGGAGGGAGGGGCAAATGGCAAAAAGACAGATAAAACATGTAGACCACTGAGGGGGTCATCTGCTGATCACCAACCACCATCCAGCTGATCATATTCACACACGATGGCCATTTTGCTCTTATGTCATACTCAAGAAGAGGTCAAAATACCAGCCAAGATAATAAAAGTAATAAAATAGATGTGTGTTTTGGCAATAATACGCTCGAATGAGCTTAAACTATTTCAACAGCCTCAACGTTAGAGGATCTACAACTGAAGCAAAGATGGATCATAGATTCGGCACTTTGATATTATAATTATTTTATATCAAATTAGCTTTTACTGTTGAACTTAATATTGATCAGCCAGCCACTGCGAGCAGGACACAGTGTTGTTGCTTCAGCAGAGTCTTCCTCAGGGCGAAAGTCTGACCACACAGAGAGAAACATCCATCTATCTGTAGCCATCCACTAACTAGATGAGACTCATCCCCTGTGGCATGCCCCCTCGCCCAGCCCTCTACACACCACAGCAGACAGTCACCTGCTGGACTGTCTCTCGCCAACAATCAGGGGGATGGAGTCATGACATTCCTACCAAATCAAATCAAATGATAATAAATCAAACTTGAAAACAAATAGGATTATTAAGCGTTTTGGTTGGTTAAAAAATTCAGTACTGTGGGGGAGGGTCGAGCCCCAACACCTTTAACTTGCCCTTGCTTTGGTCCCATAGGTTCCATGTGGTCTCCTGGAACACTAGTCCTCGTTTGAAAAGGACCAACTGAGGCAAGTTCTGTTGTAGTTCTTTTCTTTTTTTCTCCCTTCTTTTTTTTTAACCAAGCCCAAAACTACTAAAGCCTACTTTGCCATGCATTTTGCTGCAGCTGAAGAAGCAGGCCGTTTTGAAATGCAGCAAAGACTGGGGAAACATTTAAAATGTTATCGCTTTGATTTGGGACTAACCAATGTATTCTTAACCAAACTACCAAACCAAAAGGACTTTTTAATACACAGGGCTTACCACACGCACACACATACACCCCCGAAATGAAAATACAAGAAAACAAGAAAAACTGAAAACAAAAACAAGTAGATTTTCATTTAAATGGAAGGGTACCACAATCACAAAGACAAAAACATTTTGAGATGCGAGCCACAGATTATGGCGTTAACATACCTGATCTGAGTGATCTCACACTTTACCCCACCCATAACAGAAAACAATTCCACTGCCATGGACTACTAATTTTCTAGTAACTAGCGTTAAGATAATAAATAATGCATCCAATAATAATATACGTCCACCCCTCATCCCAAACCCCATCTACTGATAATACACAATACACACAGCAAGATGGGGATGAGAAGCCAATGAACATTCACGATCACATCCAACTACAAATACACACAGGACTACTAGCAGGACCACGACATCACAGGGGAAAGATTACAACCAGCTCGTACTTAGGCAGTGGATCTAGCTACATGCTACTTAACTAAACAACTAACACGAACTATCTGTGTAACTAGTTCTTAATCTAATACAGGCAACACCGTTAACCGTCACCTAACAAGGATAGAGATTTGTTTTTGGACGTTCTGGGGTTTTATATTTTTACTTAACTGGTCTAGGCGGTAGCAAGGATGGTTAATGTGTGTGCTTTAAGGTGCATAGGAAAAGAAAACAGGGAGAATCAGTTTCACAAGTCAGAATATAGAAGAGATAGAACGGGGAGGGGGAGAAATGAAATACAACAAAAATGAGCTCAATGCAGATGACAAAAGCCAGCATGCAAAAGCAACATCTCATTCAAAGTCTTTCTTCTATAGCTTTGTTTCACGTCCCGGAAGTGTTCTATATTCCGGCAGACTGGTGAATAGGTGCTTAGCGCGGGCAGCCTTTTGTGTGATGCCATTGGTCGGGTAAGAGGACTCGGGGCACACTCCTACGCACACCGCCCTGAGCCATTCTTTTGTCACACGGACCAAAGTCAGAGATTCTGCTCTGCATTGAATATAACATTTTTAATTGAGACCTTGAGCCACTGGATCAAACTGCTAAAAAGCTCAAATTAAGGCTGCAGTGAGGAGTGAGACTAAAGGCTCTTGCACAGAGAGTCCAATGACATTTTTATTTGTCCGATACGGATTTCACACATCTGAAAAGAATGCAGGAATCGAATTTGGATAGACTGGAAAAGGACAGGTCAGATGACAATTTAGGAGTAGGTTGCACTAGGATTAGGTTATTGACCGTCAGTTATTTGTTGCAAAACAAATTGGACTGTGTGCAATGGCCTTAACATAAAAACTAAGAAGAATTATTATACTGTATATGAACATGGTGGTGCTTGTAAATTCAGTTGACTAGGTCTACATCTGGTGCTTAGCACAGCCAAATAAAATGCTAATGAAAAGACACATTTTATTCTTAACCACATTAAAGATGGTGTGCCCATTATGAGCATGTCCTTATAGGCGAACATTATTCTATTCATGGTACAAATAATGATATAGGGCTTAAGTGGTTATCAACTGACTTCTATTCTTAAAGACTCCGGTCTCTTCCTTGGTAAAAAATGTAATATATTAAACTAAAACTTTGAGTAACAAACAAAATAACTTTGTGTGAACACCACAATGCCACCTGGTGCCTGCAAGACATTGTTTTTTTTTTATAGAACCCAATGGCAAAACTAAAGGCTCCATTGCTAAGGCTACGCTTGCTAGATAGGCAACATTAGCATGTCATTCTGTTGGAATGCAGTAGCTAGACAGCAGCTAACATTCTATGTAAAGCACAAAACACAGGTTGGAGCATTTGTGTATCCATGGAACGGTAAGCGATGCTCATTAAAAAAAACGTTATTTTTCTTTATTATTATTAATTATTTTAATCATCGTAATGCTTCATAATGGCACTATACAGAGAAAAAGAAAATGGGACTGGAGAGGGGATATTTTTCAAGCAAGTGTTATCTTTTAGAACAGCACATTGTTTATCTTGCTTGTTTGTTTAATGTCCTTAAATTGTCAAGCTATGCAGAGTATAAGTCCTCTCATTCAATGTTTAAATGTGTTCTGTAACTACGTTACCCAACATCAGTGAAGAAGCAAAGGGAAGTGTGTGTGTGTGTGTGTGTGTGTGTGTGTGTGGAAAATGCACACAGATTCCGAGGAAGGAAGTAGGTCTCGAGGAACATTGCCTACACTGCACATTGTATACTATTCACGACTACCCAAGAGATACATATCTGTCAACTACACAAAAAGAAACCCATTACAGTCTAAGATGGTGCCCGCAGCCCTGCACAGATATAGCCAATTTACAAATTCACAACGCTCGTTTGTGGACAACTAGTATAATAGTAATTAGGCTTGAGTGATGGAAACATCGGCTCCAGCTGGATACACAATTGCTTCCAAAAGACCTACAGGCAAAGTTCTATTAGCATAAAACACAGTAACTCGTCAAGTGAATTCATTCAGTTGTGAGACTAAACCACAAATAAACTATCGTTTCTGTGAGACAGTTCATACTAACATTCAGGCAAGTGGGTAAGTGTTAGAGAAACACAAAGGGTCATTGATGGTTGAGCGAAATGGATTTGGCTTGACGTGAAAATTAAAACAAAGTGGGAGCAAATCAACGTGGGCACGGCAATAAGAGAATCAAAATGAATTCTAATATCAGTGAGCAACAGGGGAGCTCAGGGTCCATGGACACGTGGCGACGTGCATTCATTCGCTGTAGGAAACCATTCAAAATGTAAATTAAAAAAAATTAACATGCGTATACTGTATGCGCAGTCCAATAACAACAATAATAAACCTGACACCTTTTGAGATTTGTTAAGCATCCACGCAATTAACAACACCAAAGTAAGGGACTAAAAGTATACAAATTCATTAACATGATGAGGAAAGGAATTTTTGAGCACGGGGGAGGGGTGGGGGTTGGGCACTGAGAAGATGAAGGGTCAAAGGTTGGATGAGGAAGTGTGGAACATAGCAGAAATAAAGGAAACAAGGAAACCAGGAGGGAGGAGGATGTTAGTTGGAGCAACATACACATAACCAATGAGATCAGAGAAGGGCTGCTTGTAGAAGTCTTCGTCCAGCACCCTGGACAAACATCCAGAGCGTCCAGAGCAGCGAATGACAGAGCAGCGAGAAGGCAGGAGAGAAGAGAGACAGTGGTAAAAGAACAGGAGGAGGAAAGACAACACAGGTCAACATGATAATACAAAGTGGGGTTATCAGAGCATCTACCCTGCCGACATAGTGAAACGTTTAAGCCGCACATAAAAATCATCTTTTTTGCTATTCTGCATCCTGTCTCTACTACTGTATGAGAACACTTTGCTCACATCTTTTTATGAAGTTTAATTAATACTACTTGTTTACACGTATTGTATAATGTAAATTCCTGAAGCTTATTCCATCAGTCCTGCGTCTTACTGCGGTGAAAGAAATTATGATCTCTTGGAAGATCAACATCTCATCTTCAAGTTAATAACACACTAATGCAAAGCATCAAGGTTTATGTTGGAGTTCATAGGCTATACTTCCCTAGTTGGCTACTGCATAATGCATCATTTCGGCACACAACAATGCGCCGTGATGAGACGACATCAGTGTACGATTAAGTATATATATCAGGCTTAATGCCAACTGCATGGTACCCAGTCAGCCAGCTGTACTGCTAGGTCTGGGTACTGGGTAGGCTCCATTTATTCTTCAATATTCTGTTCTAATAGTTTGAATGGAATGCAGTTGTTCCAGTTGAAAACACAGCATTTTGTGTCAGACGAAGCAGCCGTGCGACAAGGTATGAATTAGACTTTAGTTAATAGAAGAATGACATGACTTGTGGCACTATGGATTGGTTTCATGAGGCAATACATAGATCATGATTTGTTAGCTTCAAGATGGGGATAGCCTACCAGTGTAGGAAAACAAAGGAAGTCCATTCTTTATGTAATATGATAACAAGATCAAAGAAGACCTCCCACACTCTGGATGCAGTCCCAGACCAGAGTTGTGTTAGCCTGGCTAATATCTCCCTGCAAAGCAGCTCTTTCCTTATATGGCTCTGTCATTCTCTGGGGGGTATTATTAAATATTGCAGTTTTGACTTCTGAATAAAACTTTTGTGTCACATCAGACTTAGGTAACATCTTAGCCCTCTTAAAAAAAAGATATGTGGTAACGCTAGTTATTCAAATGTTTTATCTCAGGTGATAAGAAGTTAGAATTAATAAAGGAATGTTCAGAAAGTAGAAACAAAGACATATCTTGTGACAATTTAGAGCAAGGTCAGAGAGAAATGACAGAAGTTGACATGTGAGGGGGAAGAAAAGCGATTAATACGTTAAAATCATCTTTGGTTTGGTTTTTTTAAGAAATAAATCATATCAATGTTGTCAGTCCTTCCCATTTGAGTATTTTTGTCAACACAATCTCCAACATAACATCCTGTATGTTACTGAGGATCTGGTACATTATTAATAAGTGGACCTGTGCCATCATGTGTCTGGCTGTCTCCCTCTTGTATCTGTTGGCTCATGTAGTGAACCAAGGAGCAATCAATCCATTCAGTAGAGCATTCTAGCCCTTGCCGTTATTTTCAAGACCTGGATCAAGTGTTCGAAGTTGACCGATTGTAGGGTTTTGAAGAATAAAAACATAGTTTTGTAGGGGAAATAGGCTTACAAAATATAATTGAAATGTTTGATATTTACAGTACAGTAAGATCTGTGTGTAGTGTAGCCCTCCATCATAGACCACCCTCTATACACAAATAAGGATACATTCAAAAACCGCTGATTAAATAAAATAGAATATCATTTAGGCATTTAGCAGACGAACCTTGTTGTTATGGTGTGAATGTAATGTGTCAGGTATTGATGGAGGTCAGTGTTGTACTAATAGTACTATACATCCAAAATGCCCATTCTAACTGTTCTGTCCTCCCAGTGACCTTGGTCGACAGCTAATGAGGAAGTGTTAAGCTCAAGGACAACTAAAGCAGCAAAAAAACCTAACCAATTCCTTACTTATCCTCAGTAAAACAAACACAAGAACCGCTGGGGGCGAGTGGTCCACGGACAAAATGGTGGGGAGCGTGTTTTGGGGCGAGCCTTCCAGTTACCGCATATGGGGGTGCTTCACAATCTCTTCCAAGTATGGAAGGAGCAGTGAAGGCTGTATATATATATATATATATATATATATATATATATATATATATATATATATATATATATATATATATATATATGACAGGGTCACTAACTGGAAGCTAAAATATGTCTGGCGAATGTTATAATTACTTAATGGAAATTCACATAACTGAAACCTATGCATAAAAGACAGGAATCTGTATTTGCTAAGTGCCCACAAATGCTTTTCCTAATCAAAAGCTGCATGTACAGCTGAGACTGCAAAAATAATTGTGAAACCACTCCCTCAAACAGTCAACAAAGCCATTATTTACAATCATTTATATTAAAGTGCGTAATCAGCACTCACATCCAATGATATTTATTAAATATCTAATGAGCCAAGTTGACCTCTAGTACCCACCTACTGTGGATGATGCAAATCTATTATAATACTAACATTCATAGACTATTGTTTCACCTTTACATGCCCTTCAGGAGTGCCTAAAATCACTTTTTTGTACTGCAGTAGTGCTTGGGCATGATTATGGTGCCATTAGCCACCCTTGTGTGGTGTTACAATAAAAACAGACTGAATTATGAAGCACAAGAAACGTAGTCCTAATGTTTTCAGATCAATTATGCTTTCAAGTTTTCTCATGCAACTGTGATCATTTTCTGGTGGCGTTGTGCTACATTTGACAACACCACTCCACACCACTAACACCACTCCACACTGCCTACTTGTGCCACCATTTCTTTTGTTTTTTTTCCCCTTCCACTTTTTAAATATATTTTATTTAAATTATTCATGGTACAATTTATGCAGTCATATTACATTGAAGCATTTTGTAGACAAGTACAGTAGTAAGGCATTTCAATACATAAATATACAGAGTACAAACATTTTTTCCCCCCTCTTTTTTCCACTACAAGGAATTGGGCTGAGTGGTGTCAAAGTGGTACTAAATGAGTGCCTAAAACATACCCACTCCAGGGTGAGTCTGAGCTAGGCTAAGTAGGGCCAAACATTAATGTGATGAGTATGTCAAATAATAAAACAAATGCTTTGATATTATTTGTCTCTGTAATTATTTTCAGTTATCCTGTGCCAAATTGTATCAATCATAATCCCTCCAACTTGTTCACCATGTTATTTGTTTTGTACTTGCTATGTGTTCCTCCTTCACTGTGCAGTTACATACCGTAAATTATGTATGTCAGTGTGAAGGCAGTACCTGTTGTTGACTTTGGTCTTCTCAAGCTGCTCGTTCTGTCTGGTGTGCCATTCTTCAAGCTCCACTTTGGCCTTCTCCTTCCACTCTGCCTCCTGCTGACGGGAGTTGGCATCTGGGGGGGGGGGGGGGGGGTCACAGGAGAGGTTGGTTAGAAAAGAAAAAGAGGTGGTTGGAGATGTTGGTTAACCCATTAAGCCCCGCTACAAGCTTGTAGATCTGCTTATTTTTTGAAAAATCGTGAAACGTGTGGCTGGTGGGCTAGCTAAGCTTACCAACGAGGCTTATGGGATTCATCACACAAGTGTTCCAAGTTGTCAGTTTGCCTATAGAAGTCTAATGTGGAGTGCTTACCTAGTGCCTCCAGTCTCTCTCTCTGCTCCTCTCTCCACTTGCGCAGGCTCTCTGGTTCAGCCTGCAGTCTGTCAGCACTGGAGATCGCTGCGTAGGCATCTGATGGACCGTTGCTCGCCTAACGAAATTAGAGACAACAGATCAGCATTTCAGTAAATTACAGTCAAGGGTTTCTCTTAACACCAAGAGAAAATGTGTCTCTTCAACAATACAAAAATACTCTCTCTCTCAAACTCAAATACATACAGTATAGCTTTCCCTGACTAATGAACTCTCCCGAGTTTCTTATATAAATGACAAATGAAACAATGGGTTGTGTATCTTCTGCAGCTTGCACAATGTTTCTAAATTGATTTGTTTTTGAAGGGTGTCATTCTCCCCAAAATGACTGAACACAGTTCAGTCATTTTGGAACAGTTGTATGGAACAGAACAGTTGTTTCTAATCAGCCAGTCACTTGGTAACTCAAACAGGGCTCCACTTCCTGAAGCAAATTAAAAAAAAAGTCCCCAAATGAAAGTTGAACTCGCCAGGTCGCAGTTCCTTTAGATTTGATACTAAAAGTATTTTACCATATCAACATAAAGCAAGCCTAGCCTGGTATAAACTAAACTTCTAGAAAAGCCCTGACAGTGCAAAAGGATGGACAGTGAAAGGATGACAACACAGGAAGGAGGATGTTTGACCAGCCAGAGATTTAAGTCAATTGTTACAGAGAGATGACTTGGCATCTGTTTTCCCTTCTACTGCTCCTACTATCCTGTCAGCAATTTAGAACTTAAAAAGATTTACAACATTCAAAGTATTACACCTTCATGTGAATGTTGCAAGATTTAAGGATAACAAAAATACAATGGAAACGTCTTACTGAAAACAATCTGAATTAGTTTAGAATCTGAGCCATTTAATTAGCAAGGAATGTAAGCACACATGTGAGGAACTTTGCTCAGTTGAGAACAGTAATGTTATCCAAGGGAACCAAGCATTACCTCATGAAGTTCTCCATTTACAGCTGAATCTAGAAAGGAGGGAAAACCGTATTCATTATCCATAAAGCATCACACATCACTTTTTAAAACACATGTGAATAAATTACTACTACTTTAACTTCAGGGATGTCATGACAAATTTTGTTTTCACTGGCAATGCAGACACTTTGTTATACGACATGTCACAACTTAAACTAAAAAATATTATATAATATCTAATTTAAAAGGCTTTTTTGAAAAGGGAGAAACCCAACTCATTTCCTTGTGGTACTGTATTTACTGTACAAACTACCGTTTGTAAGTGTGCACCAGAATACCGGGCTGGCATTAATACGAGTGACCCATACATGTCCAAAGCTACGATACAAATGCTATGTTTATGTATTGACTTTTTAAACAAACAGTAAACTAATCTTGAAGGTTTCCTGTTTGAATACAGACACTGTATTCAGACAGTTGTTTCTGGTGGTCATGATAACAGTGTCTATTCATATTGCATATTATGCAGGCCTATGTATTCATTGTTTGTGTGTATTGTTACATTGGCTGATGGTTGTGTGACTGATGCATACAATTTCTCCATCTAACAATTTCCCATGAATTACAATAGGACATGCCAGCACTTCTGGTCAACATGGTTGCGCAATAAGTAACTCACACTTCCTAGAAGGTGCACTGCTTAGCGTGATTAAATGGAAATGCCTTGAATCTGGGAATCACTCATATGTATAGAAGACTGTGGATACACTGCCATACATTTTATGCATATATCACATTTGATGCCATTTGTTATTTCTAAGTTGTTTATTTGCGCAAGAGCCTGCAGCGCGCGCGCACACACACACACACACACACACACACACACACACACACAGCTCTGGTGTACTGTCTATCTAGTCCATAGCTCTAATGAATTTGCGCATTAGAGCTATCGACTAGAACTAACTCTTATTCTATATTTAAAATATAACTGCAATTCATGGGAAGCTATAGCCTTGCAAACATAATTCCACCTCTTCTAATTCCACTCTCTCTTGTACAATGTAGTACCTGGTGTGAACTTGTGATGTGACAGTAAAGTGCGGCCAAAGGTCGCTAACTATAGTGACTATGTACTGTGACTATGTGGTATCCACCAGCACAGACAGTTAGCAGGTTGATACATGTCAAATCAATGAATGACAGTAGGCTACCTTGACCGACTCCCATTCATTCTTTTAAAATGCAGGCAGTGTTAGTAGTACCAAACATATGGTAATCAACCAGTTCTCTCTCCACTAGCCGGCTCGGTGATTCTTAAAGACGGGGTCGGCTAAATGAGAAACTATTTCATTTAACTATTATTACATTTTGTGACATGAATGAACCTCATCATCGCTTACCCCTGAGCTAGCTGACGTTAGCACGTTCGGCTAACATGCTAACGGCTAGCAAAGCTCACCTGGCTGACAACAACACACACACACACTGGCATCTGTGTTATCAGTTTCTAAGCAACGTTGTCTGATAAAACACATTTTAGTAGAGTAACGTAGGGTCGTGTGTGATATGTCACACGACAATGTCGCTTGCCGACAAGAAACTGATCATATGTAGAAGGTGATGCGTCGCGTTGGTCAGGACTCAGTTCTTGTCGGCAAGCGACATTGTACGTGATGAATGGATGGCACGACCCTTTCGAGTGGTGTATTCGGTCTGACCCCCCCCCCCCCCCACCCTTGCTGAACTTGACACCAAAATGACGTATCTGCCGTATCATGAAATTACAAACACAAAAAAACGCATCGTTTAATAGTCGCGTCAATTTCTCGATCAAAAAACGCCACTTGAGCCCCCTAGCAAGCAACCCCTGTCCAAGATGGCAGATCTACAAGCTCACACCGCATCACAATGCGTCGCGTTGTGGGCTTATAGATTTGCTCTATTCGGCGAGGAGATTTGCCTGGTGTTTGTTTTATTCGTTATTGATTGTGTTGCATTTATTATGCTGCTGGCCTGACTGGCTGACGGTGCTCAGAGTCAGACCGTGCTCTGTATGAGTGTAGCCTAAGATTTAGAGTAGACTCTCGTAGATGTATTTAATCGATTCTGACATTGAAAATGTCACAATCGATAAAATGCATCTCTACCATATTCAGCCTCTTTAGGCTAGGTGCTCTCCTCTGCTCACCCATGGCGTCCCCCCCGGCCAGGTCCAGGGACTGGGGCACCTCTCCTCCGTCCAGGATGCTGAAGCCCTCGTCGTTCTCGATGCCCGCTATCTCGCTCTCCTGCTGGGCCAGGAAGGCTGCAGCGGGGTCCACATCCTCGGAGCCACCGACGCCGTTACCTGCTGCCGGGGCGCTGAGCATGTCGAAGTCGTCCATTTCTAATATAAATAATGGAAGATCGGTCGATCTATTCTACTACTACGCCACGGGGATATATGAAACGATAGACCGGGGAGGAGGACAGTGGGTGAAGCAGCTTGCAGGTGTATATCCGTGCCTTGACCGAGCCGAGGCGATTAGCTCAACACATCCAGAGGGGAGGAGAGTGGACACTAGAGCGACCGGAGATAACACTGGAATAGTGGTGTATTGCCAAGGTTAGGTCAGTGACGTCACAAACACTGTTTCCTTTTCCCGAAAAATGTTTCCTATATTATTCAGGGTAAAAAAGAAAGGCAAAATGAAATAAAAAAATAAAATAAAATACAAATTAGAATTAAGATTTACTTTATTTATTTATGTATTTATAATTTATCATATTTCACTCTGAAAGTTTGGGAACCACTGCTTTGGAGTACTTCCGCATTAGGGTGACGTCACTGACGCATCCTTGGTGTAGACAAACGAATCAAGCGGAAACGGATGAAGACCAATCAGACACTATTGGCTGGTGATTGACAACCCCGTGAACCAATAGCACTTCAAAGCCTTCAAAACGACCAATGAAATTTAACACGCACGAGTCCCATGATCTGCAAGATTCTGAATGCCATGTCTATGCTGATGGTTCAGATTCTATCATAGCAAATGATAGAATGTTTTTTTGTATAGCAAAATAATGTTTGTATAGCAAAATACAAACATGCACGCCATAGCATTTTTACTTGGCCAGTATGCCTATAGCATTCTCTGACTAATTAAACATTAAATAGTGCACTAATTTATTTTCAGAATGAAACTAGAAGTAGAATGGAAATGAAAGCCAATTTCCTTATTTATATGGGATGGGCCTATTTACTATGAGCAGCTGAGCTACAAATACAAAGGCTGTTTGTACTGTGGATGTGTTTGTTGTGACTGATATGTTAACAATTGCAGTTGCAGCTCATTTACATACATCAAAGTATAAATGTATTAAAATGGTGAAATATTGATGTATTGCAGGGTCAGCAGCAGGCTGACAGCCGGCAACAACCAGGACAGTTTCCCTTTTGGATATTTTATTAAAAAGAGTTTCTGGGCATTTTTAATAACCCCTGGCTTACAGAATACTATCCCACATCCCAATTTGTTTCGTGTTAGAATGCTTGTTTGTGTTAGAATGCCCCATGCCCAGTATACAGTAGGCCTATACAACTAGAGGTAGGCTTTCTTGACCAGTTGCAGAACAATGCCATTGCAGTTAATTATTAACAGGTCAGCCTGTCTCAAAGGGTTCAGGTGACAAGCACTCACCTGACTCCCTTCATGCAACTAGCTGCACACACTATGGGATTTGAATTAAACAAATGAATGCATTATATTTATACACGAAATGCATCAAAACACAAATATATTCCCCATGTCTGTGTAACCACAGCTGCTTTAACTGTGAGATATGCCTGATTTGTGCAATAAATGTCAGCATTTAGTGTATTGGTAATAGCAGTGGAAAGACATTGGAGTTGTCGCTCCTGAACCTCACAATCACATGACAAGTTACTCAAACCCGTCTAGAACACTGGTCATGAATTAACTCTGTACTTTCACTCTGTACGATCTACAAGCTCACAACGCTTCACAACGACACTATTTTTGCCCAATTCCAGAATATGGATGCTGGGGTTCAAGTGGTACGTATTTAAAGGACATGATTTTACTCATGGCTGGAACCCTGTTATTATATAGTTCCCAGCATCTGTCGCAGTATAAACAACAAATCAGAGATAGGTCATTAGGCTGATAAATAAATACTTCAATGCCACTCTTCCTGGTCCCAAAGAGATTGTAGAGGACGGATAAAAAAAAAGACAAATGAAAACAGACATACTGTTACAGGTGTATTTTGTTAACTGTATGTTAACACATAACATAATATAAAGGCACAAAAGATCTACTGCAGCATCACAGAGGAAAATGATATTCATATAAACATAGCCGAGTCTTGGCAGCGCCACATACTGTAAGCAGAGCCACAAATGACATATTGGATCAATCAGAGATTGGGTCCACTTAGTATGACTAATATAATTCTTGAATTATATTCTGTGAACAGCTTTTATATTCCAAAATATATAAATAAATAACTGACATTGGAATATTTAATATTTAATTTGAACCAAGTCATTTTACTATTTGACTGAAATGGGCCCGATCAAGATGTACAGGAACAGCAAATTACTGATACAGTACATAAAAACGGTCAAGTGTGCTTCAGCTCAATCACACACTACTGGTTCTGTTCAGGTTTTAACATGTTTCAAGATGTTTATTTCTAACGAAGGTTGTCCGATTGACCGTTGTTTGATAATAGGACTGACTATGTGACTGAGCATGAAATTACATGTATTTGAAGGCTCTTCACATGTATTTGGAGATACACAATGTGTTTGTGTCTCCATGTTGAAGTCAGACTATTCTGTACAGTACACAGTAAATATCCTCAGTGTTAATTTAACTCAACGAAGCGGCTTCGTAACATCTTATTTGCTACACTTGAATTGAAGCCTATTTCTTGTTCCCATGTACAAATAAACATGCAAGTGAAACAATGCATTAATGATATAAATGAAAATTAAAAGCCCTACCATAAAACTGTTTAGATAGTACACACAGGTAACAGATAACGAATATTGTCAGCAAATATTCTAAAAAGAAAAGAGACACTCCAAAAACTGTTATTTTCTCATTCGTGCTCAGTGACTCCTTATTTTTCTATTCCTACATTGTCCAATAGATGGGGTCGCTTAGCAAGGGGGGGTTATTGGCCTATAAACAACATTGGCACGTTTCTTTTCTTTTTGTCATGTTCTGTGCAAATGAAAAACAAATGCATTAAAAATTGCAAACTAAAATTGTAAGAAACATTTAACCTGAATGTTTATTGATCTATAAGCTATTGATCCCAGAGGCATTTGACCTAGCAGTGCTGCTCAGATGTAATGGGGAGCATTTTAGAACAAATGGTCCGTGAGGATCAAACCGTGGACCATTTGATCTACAAGATGTCTTGTGAATTGATGCAACACATTGTTAGCTTTGAGATCAGTTATTTTTGGCAAGCAACACCATTGTACTATGGATTATGAATTAGGCTTTACAAACAGCACCTCACACTTTTCTGTGTCACAGCCAGGATCAGAGCAGCCACACCCATGAAGACACGTTTTGGAGACTATTGTAACAGCTCTGGAGAATCACTTTGTTCTTCTTAAAAATAAAAATAAAACACTCAGCCCTATAACATCCTACCTAACAAGGTGGTTTGTTATTTTCAGTTTAAATACTTTCAAAACAAAAACATATTACCGGTATGTACCATTAAAATTTACTCAAAATCTCCAAGAACAGGTACATAAATTACATTTACATCTCTTACCTAATATGATCGGTTGCGAACATATATCAATTCCTTAACTAATCAAACTGACAGAATAGACATTCAGTTAGCGGATTGACATACAAATAATAATAAAGAACGAAAACGATTGATATTCCAAAATGAGCACTTGTTTCAGCAATATTTTGGTCATGTCTAAAACGTTCTTTCCGTCTCAGGCATGTGATTGTACCTCAAGCAATAGAGCGTCGCAGTCCCGCCCCCGGTCATGACGACGCCAGGCCCAGGAAATGATTCCCAATGCATTTTTCCCATAGACAAATGACAAATCATGACAATAAACACAATATTTTGGACCAAACAAATAATTACAAAGAAGAAAAACAACAAAAAAAGTGTTGTAACATACCGTTTTTTTCTTCTAATTCTTTGTTCGGCCCAAAAAATTGTGTTTGTCACGACAAGAGTTGGCTTTGTACGAGGATTAAAAGTTATTTAAATAAATACTTTTTGAAAAGTCTATGAGGAAAATGAACGGAGAATCATTTCCTGGGCCCTGGTAGGGGGCGGGACTGCGACGCTCTATACACAGTAAAAATGTATATTTTCTGAATAGAAAAACAAGGCTCTAGAGTACCTTACAGGCAATAGCAGATAGAGAATATCACCTAGACTCAAAGTGTGGACAAACATCAGTGGATGGATGCTCTTTGGTAGCCGTCAATCTGCTTCACAATAACATAAATTAATTGGCGTTTCTTTTGTCAAAGTATACATTCAATTATACACATTTTGTATCACTATGAACGGTACCTTTACCTGCAGCAATTTTGCACTGGGAATGTTTATGTGCAACAGAACACTGTGCCTATTTGTCAACCGCTTTTGTTCTTGCGATAGGGTGTAGGAATTGCATACCATTTAAACTGGGATTAGATTTAAAGTGCTCTGGCAAAAAAATAAAATAAAAGATAAACTCTTTTAACCAGATTGCTAGACAATAAAGCAAATCACATTATAGACTCATCCTGAACACACATAAGCAGTAATAGGCTACACTCTGGATCATGCTGTACTGTGAGATATTGGCACTAGTGTGCTGTGGTTGTATAGGCACGAGATCAAAGGGGAATCTCTGCTAGCCTACAGCATGTCAAACAGCATGTTTTGCGTACGCTACTGCCGGAGACGTTTCAATGCCTACAGAGCATGCTCTCGACACACAGAAAACACTGGGAAGTGTTATATGAGATTTTGACCTCATCTTCACAAGTGGGAAAAAAGTCAGGCCTTTATTGATCCCATGTGGGAAATTCAATTAAATCCAGGCTAAAAGAATCATGGTTGACCTTTAAAGTCCATATGTATTGGCCATATCAACTCTGATGTGTGGCCCCACTGGTAACAGAATATGTAATTTTGTAATGATAGCAGTCTTAACAAAGACATATAGCAGCAATGGTCAGTTAGCTGTATCCCTAAGGACTATATGGAACATGGGATGGGTGTAGACTTATGTTCTCATTTATCACCATTCTACATGAATGTATGAACAAAATCACAACATCCTTTTTTCTTTTAGCTATATACTACTGTATATACTGAATGTGTAGGGACTTGCATCTCTGAGGGAAGCGCCAGTATAATTTCTGCTCTCCCTTTCTCATTATTGTAGCACCATGCAAGAAGCCTCTGCAACAACAGGCTCCTCTGGAAGTGATGCGACGTTGGCCAAGGGTGTTGCTGGACAGCATAGTCCTTAGCATGTGGCATTTGTAATGTTAATCTGTTTGTCCTGCAGTCCTTATAAGTTTACCATGTAATGTTTCCAGTTGTCTAATATATACAGATACAGCACACAATTGAATCTAGCACTGTGCCAGACAGTAGAACAAGGGATGATGCAAGGTCAGGACTCAATGCCGTGGATGCTGTAACAGTGTAACATGGTACCTGTAGTCTTTTAACAGGCGGTGTGTTTTAGTACACTGGTTCTCAAGGTGGGGGTGCGACCGGGAACCCCCAGGGTGTCCTTGAGGGGGTTCCAGGGGCTCACCAGCAAAATGTTTGATAGTTAGGAACCAAATGGACCCTCACAGGTCTGTAACTCAGAGAGTGTACATAAGGACCCTTACAGGTTCATTTTTTGTACACTCTCAAAGTTATTGGGGGGGTCCGTGGTCCTAATGCATACCAAACTAAGGGTCCCCTGAAGTCCCAAAGCCTAAGAAGCAGCGCTCTCTCTCTCTCTCTCTCTCTCTAGTATATCCTCCTGGTGGTATAATCTAGCACCATGCTAGCGGCTCCCAGTAAAGCAGGCTCCTCCAGGTCAGAGGTGAGCACCTGGATGCTCTGGGTGGAGTACAGGGCCCTCTGGGAGATGATGTGTTGCACTGGTTCCTGGTAGTAGTTGGCCAGCACGCCCGACAGGATCACCATGGACGGGTTGACGATGTGGAGGATGTTCACGATGCCCACGCCCAACGCCGTGGAGGCTGCCGAGGAAATAAGAGTGTTGATTTTAACAGCAAATTTTGATTTAGTTTTTAGTCGTAGTCTTTTGAATAAAATGTTCATTTAGTTTTGGTCACATTTAGTCACCTGAAATGTTTTAGTGTTTTTAGTCGACTGAATAGCGTAAGAATTTAGTCGACTAAATCTACAGTTGATTTAGTCGACTAGAATCTATTTTGGCGGGCTTTGAGGGCATTTTAATAACATATTTTACACTTGGTTGCATGCTAAAAATAGCCAATCTACAAGCCCACAACATGTCACACTGTGAGCTTGTAGATCAGCTATTTTCAGCATGTAACCAAGCATTAAAATGATTTGTATTTTAGTTCTACTGGATCTCTTCTCCACTAGTTCCTCCCTAACATTTTAGTATAGTTTTTATTTGTTCGCAAAATTGTCAATATATTTAGTCGTCGTTTTAGTCATCATAGCTTAGTTTTTATTTTGTTTTCTTCAGCGAAAAAAGGTAGATTTTTCATCATAGGATTAGTTGACGAAATCAAAACTACAAGGAAAACAAAAACAAGAGAGAGACAATTCGTTTTTTATTTTTCTGACACAAGCACTGTATAATGTTGTTGGTGTGTGTGTGTGTGTGTGTGTGTGTGTGTGTGTGTGTGTGTGTGTGTGTGTGTGTGTGTGTGTGTGTGGTTTTCCGCTAGCCATTTTTTGATAATATTAAAATTTACTGGACGAATATTTAAATGCACTGAGCTGTGTTAATCCTCTAGTAAACCATGTTTCATACGTTTCGCTTGACAAAAAGAACAAATAGTCCAGTAGTCAGAATAGACAAGTGACACATTGCGTCGCGAGGTGTCTCTTTTTGGTATGTTTAACCCATTGGCGCGCTATGAGCTTGTAGATCTGCTATTTTTCAATAGCTAAAGCATAACATAATGCTAACACCAAAAGGGGTTACCGCCCAAAATGGGTTAAACCGTTGTACTACAGATTATAAACTAGGTTTCCATCTTGTTCAATAACTGTGTGTTTGTGTGTGTGTATTCTAACCTGTGTGAAGGATAGCTTCAGCTTTGGAGTTGCCCAGTTTGGCAGCGTTGATGAGGTGAACAGCAGTGACTGGCTCAACCAGTCCATCCATACCATCCACTTTCAACTGGTCCTCTGTAGAACACGAACGAGCACACGCACGCACACACACACACACACACACACACACACACACACACACACACACACACACACACACACACACACACACACACACACACACACACACACACACACACACACACACACACACACACACACACACACACACACACACACACACACACACACACACACACACACACACACACACACACACACACACACACACACACACACACACACGCACACCATTATACAGTGCTCTCTCGCACACAGTGTATCTTAAAAGTGTAATCTTCCAAATACTCGTACACACAAATGCACGCACGCACACTCTTACCGTCGTGCAGTCTCTTTGCCTCTCTCTGCAAGGCCATTCCAGATGCGTAGGCCTCTATACATCCTCGGCTGCCACACATGCACTCCGGGCCGTCCAGTGACACCATGATGTGACCCAGCTCTGCAGCGCAGAATGTACTGCCGTGGACCAACTCATTGTGCTGGATGATGCCTCCTCCGATGCCTGCACACAATCCAATCCAAGGAGCCAAGGAGTACAAGTGAGTTTTCAAGCGTGATTTAAACACAGGCAAGGTCTGGGAAGCTCTAACATGAGGTGGAAGATCAAAGGGAGTCTACCAACGCGCCTCAAGCCTAAAACGGCTGATCCGGTGCTTCACAGGTACAAGGAGTTGCAGAGGGAGAAGAGACTGGAGCAGCACGGACATTTAGAGCCTTTTATTAGGTGCTAAAGTATACAAAGACTAACGTTTCGACATTGCGGTCTTCATCAGAGTCATGAGGTGGAAGATCTTTCCACTGTGTGGACTGTGGGTGCTACAGCGGCAAATGATCTTTCTCCCCGGGACTTTGGATTTGTTTTAGCGACCTATAGTAACTGGTCAGTCAGTAGACCTGAAAACCCTTGCAGATTATTTTGGAGGCAAAAGCTCTGATATGTACAATGGTGCCAACCCATTTAAAGCAAAAGCAACGACAAGCAGGCTTGGGTAACGTCAACATAAAGTGCATTACAGTAGTCGGGTTGAGATAAAAGCATGGATAAGACGTTCAAAATCCGAAAAGGATGCAGCAGACTTGACTTTGGGTTAACCCCCAAGGGGTCCCAGACCCCCTGTTGAAGAGACCTAGCATTAAGTAAGCCTTGCCGAGCCATGAGGCCCATAGGGCAGGAGCCTATCTCCTGTTTCTGTAGCGTGAGGCAGCTTGATGTACAAGTACACCCCCTGGACATGACGCTAGTATGTCGCAGGGACTTACCCCCAATCCAACCCTTGATGCTGAGTGCCAAGCAGGGAGGCACTGGGTCCCATTTTTTGGTAAGACCCGGCCGGGGATCAAACCCCGACCTCCCAGTCCCAGGGCGGACATTCTAACCACAAGGCCACTGAGCTGGTTGAAGAGACCTAGCATTAGGCAAGTGGTTCATTGTTATGTCAAGGACCCCAGAATTAACATGAATTTGGCTTAGTTCAGACCCCAATCTAAAAATATTTTGTGCCAGGGTGCCAGGTTGTCAAAATGCTTAAAAATATTCAATTGTTTTAAAGATTCTTTGAAAATAGCAGATCTACAAGCTCACAATGCGTTGCTTGAAGGTGGGCCATTTTGAAATAGCCAATGTTAAAGTGGTAAAACAGATGCTATATGAACTAATTTTGCTAAATAACAATGCTATATGAACTAATTTTGCTGAGGACCTCCTGGAACCCCCTCAAGGAACCCTGGGTCCCCGGACTCCACTTTGAGAACCACTGCATTAGATTAGCCCTAGCCAATCAGATGAGGGCTGGTTTAGGGCCCAGCCAATCAGGTGAGGGCTGATTTAGGGCCCAGCCAATTCAGATGTGGGCTGGTTTAGGGCCCAGCCAATTCAAATGAGGGCTGGTTTAGGGCCCAGCCAATTCAGAAGAGGGCTGGTTTAGGGCCCAGCCAATTCAGAAGAGGGCTGGTTTAGGGCCCAGCCAATTCAGAAGAGGTCTGGTTTAGGGCCCAGCCAATTTAGAGAGGGCTGGTTTAGGGCCCAGCTAATAAGAAGAGGGCTGGTTTAGGGCCCAGCTAATAAGAAGAGGGCTGGTTTAGGGCAGAGTCAATCAGAAGAGGGCTGGTTTAGGGCCCAGCCAATCAGAAGAGGGCTGGTTAGAGCTCAGTCAATCACATGAGGGCTGGTTTAGGGCCCAGCCAATCAGATGTGGGCTGGTTTAGGGCCTAGCCAATCAGAAGAAAGCTGGTTAGAGCCCAGCCTATCAGATGAGGGCTGGTTAAGGGCCTCATTAGGGCCTAATCATTAGGCCATGGGCTCTAGGCTATACAGTTGACTGAAACATTGATGTACAAATTAAAAACAAATAAAACTAAATTGATTGATCGAAAAATGTAACGATAGAATAATGGCTAAGTTCTAAGACCTGTTCCGGTGATGATGGCGGCAAAGTTCTCCACTCCCTTGCCGTGTCCGAACTTCCTCTCGGCCAGCGCGGCACAGTTGCCGTCGTTGTCCACCCAGACGGGCAGGTGCAGGGCGTCAGAGATGGGGGTCCGCAGGTCCACCGACGACCACTCCTGGATCAGCTTGGTGGAGTGGAGGACCACACCCTCCTGGGGGTTGACCCGCCCTCCTGTGGACACGCCTGCCAATGGAAATGAAGAACCGATTAGTGTTAGAGGAGGAGTTATGCTCAAGAAAGAGAAGTGTGTGTGTGTGTGTGTGTGTGTGTGTGTGTGTGTGTGTGTGTGTGTGTGTGTGTGTGTGTGTGTGTGTGTGTGTGTGTGTGTGTGTGTGCATGTATACATACCTACTCCCAGTATCCTACAGTTGAGACGGACAGCGTCCAGCAGGGCATCTCTACACATCTGCAGTATGAGCTGGATCCTCACCTCGTACGTCTTGGGGTTGGGCTGTGTGTACTTCTTCACTATCTTACCCTGCAGGGACACATGGAGGACAGGGACAGACATAGTGGACACATGGAGAAGGACAGGGACACATGGAGAAGGACAGGGACACATGGAGGAGGACAGGGACACATGGAGAAGGACAGGGACACATGGAGAAGGACAGGGGCACATGGAGAAGGACAGGGACACATGGAGAAGGACAGTGACAGACAGAGTGGACACATGGAGAAGGACAGGGACACATGGAGGAGGACAGGGACACATGGAGGAGGACAGGGACACATGGAGGACAGGGACACATGGAGGACAGGGACACATGGAGAAGGACAGGGACACATGGAGGAGGACAGGGACACATGGAGGAGGACAGGGACACATGGATAAGGACAGGGACACATGGAGGAGGACGGGGACACATGGAGGAGGACAGGGACACATGGAGGAGGACAAGGACACATGGAGAAGGACAGGGGCACATGGAGAAGGACAGGGACACATGGAGGAGGACAGGGACAGACAGAGTGGACACATGGAGGAGGACAGGGACAGACAGAGTGGACACATGGAGGAGGACAGGGACAGACAGAGTGGACACATGGAGGAGGACAGGGATAGACAGAGTGGACAGATGGAGGAGGACAGGGACAGACAGAGTGGACAGATGGAGGAGGACAGGGACAGACAGAGTGGACACATGGAGGAGGACAGGGACACATGGAGGACAGGGGCACATGGAGGAGGACAGGGACACATGGAGGACAGGGACAGACAGAGTGGACACATGGAGGAGGACAGGGACAGACACACAGAGATGTGGAGAAGAGGATACAGCAAGTCAGTGAGGGAAGAACAACATTATTTGTCATTGTTAAACACACAACAGAATATTCAAATGTTCCCGTGCAAAAATTACCACTTGGCAGTGTGAAAAGGCCGGTGACATTGCACTCGCCAGTCAGATGTAATTGAGGTCATGCAAATTAATATGGTCATAGAATGGAGACCATCCATAGCAACCACTCCCTGGTCCATGGTTATAGGGAGTTAATCCGGCTTGATTTGATTCATCCTCCAGTATCAGCTGTGTGTTCATTTTAAAATCACAGTTCAGGCCATGATAAATTGGCAACATTTTGAGGCAGCACGGATATGATTAATATAATCGTTACAAAGTAAGTTTACCGCAATTTCTTGTTCCGTCTTGTCCTTTAAAAAGGAGCAGTTCACCCCAAATTACCATATTTGTATTATCTTACCTGGATTGCTATTTATCCATCAGCATATGTTTCTGCTATTTTTGAGTGGTGTAAACCACTCCTACAACTGGCTTTTGTGTGCAGAAAAAAATGAGCATGGTTGCTATGTTCAAAATAATTTCTGACGTAATTAAATCACACCCGGGTGAACTGGATGACTGTAGCAACCATGCTCATTTTTTCTGCACAAAAAAAGCCAGTTGTGAAATCACATCCGGGTGTGATTTCATTACGTCAGACATTACGTCAGACCACAGCTGATCATGCTATATAAAACCTTACACCACTCAGTTCACACGGGTGTGATTTTTTCCATGCAGATATTGTTTTGGTGTGAGATATTAGAGTGGTTTAGATGTTTAATGAAACCCCAATACAATAGAACTCAATGAATGACATGCATATCTTGGCATGCATATATTTTAAAAACAGAGAATCATCTCTTTGCAGTAATCATGGCCCAGTTACCCGATAATTCACAGAACAGTTTCACTGAGAACCTTTTTTTCTGCCCGAGAAGAAAGTAGTCGAGTTATTCTTTAGCGATTTCAGCATCACAAATCAAATGCCTCTGAGCTTGTATTGGGGCGATGGGAGACAAAAACTGGGTAAGTCACCAAAACCTTTATAAAAACAAATTATGTTTTGGGTGAACTGCCCCTTTATCGACTTAAACCCCTATATACTTTGTTGACCTTTTCTCAGTCTGCACCAAATCTCTTCTCCATTAATAGCCAACCTAGAAGCTCACACTGCATTGTGACCACATTGTGAGCTTGCACTGCAGATCAGCTATTTTTGCGAAATATTTTCCAAATGTTTGCCTATTTTATGATAAGCCCACAATAGGGATGCTAGGGTTCATTTGGTTAAAGTGCATTATCTATTAGCGAACGCAAGCCCTTCCGTTATCATTACCAGCCACACACGTTGCCTCAATAAGCTGCCTATTTGCTACATGGTCCTGAGTTTTGTTGGTCAGAATACTTTGGTTGATAAGGAGGTACCTGATAGTGGTTTACACCAGGCCCCTCGGCAGCCAGGGATATAGTAGATTCCTACAGCCAGCAGAGAACCCAATGAGATTACCATGGTCTGAGATAATTCTCACCTCTATGAGTGTATTACTTATACTCACCTCTGGTTGGCTGAAATGGGACCACAGAACATACAATGCGATGTATGTTTTTATCTGCATGGTAGAGTATGTTAATACAATATAAATCTATGTTGCATTGGCGGTCTCCCTACTCTTCGGTTGAGAACTTTAGATACTGGTGTTGTTACACCTCCATGTAAAATTGGCTATTTTGTCCAAAAATGTTTAAAACAATATATATTATTTTATAAATAAAAATGATGAGAACATGCTTAAACATTTGACAATTAAGGTCCTTGCAGACTGGACACGTTTTTTTTGGAAAAACAGCAGTGTGCAGGGACCTTTAAGGTCTAATATTTCTACAATTGCAACACATTGCTACAAAACCTGTACCCAAAAATTGTGGGGCATAAAAGAAGTTGAAGAATAAAATGTAGTCTGATGCAGTAGTGCATGTTCTCATCATGTAGCCTATACTTTACTTTACTTAACTTAACCAATTAAAACTGGGCACGCATCTGTGTCATTTTAGAGTTTTGCGTTGCGCTATTTTTTGGAAAATCTTGAAAGTGTGAGAACTACCGATTCAGACGGCATTTGTAGGTCTTAATGGGTTAAGACCATTTTTCTTATATTTAAACATTTTGGACAATATGGCCGATTTTACATGGAGGCGTCCCCTCGTCGTTAGTGCCAGCTCTTCCTGTAATCCCGTACCAACGTACCCTCATGCAGACGATGGCCACGCGAAGGTTGGTCCCTCCTAGGTCCACGGCCAGGGCGCTCTGCGTCTCCAGAATGTGGTCGATGTCCTGCGAGCTGGGGTCCTTGACGGGGGGGAAGCAGAAGGACTTCTGCAGGGGCTCGTCCAGGTCGATGCTCCGCAGGAACTTGAGGATGCGAGGCACGGCGCTGCCGTCGCCGTAGATCTTAGAGCTGAAAGGCGGAGAGATTCACATTGGCTGTTAACTTTGTGTGAGCGGTTCACTGAGTAAACATTCATCTGTCCCTTAGAACATTATTCATTCATTATTTATTCTGCATTTGAGCCACAGACCACCATTTGATGAGATTTAGCCTCTCAGACCCAAGACTTTAGAATATTCTGTTATTATTGGAAAATATCTTCTCCACAATTCCATGCTGTATTAATGTGGCCGCCATAGGAGAGATAACAGGCAAATGAAAAAACAATCCTTCTACATTCTCTCAAATTGTGTAGACTGCAAATGTTTAACAATAATTTAACTCTTGAGAGTAGAATGAAACCAAATTGATCCGTAAGAATCCATTTGGTTTCATTCTACACTGTCAAGAGTTAAAGATTCAGGGTTCATTTGGTTACCAACTCTCCCTCATTTAGCTGGGGACCACCTGGAACCCCCTCAAGGGTCACTGGTGGTCCCCAGACCACTGGTTGAAAATCACTGCCTTGGCTTAGAACACTGATTCCCAAACAGTGGGTCAGGACCCATTTGTGGGTCACAGACCAATTTTTGTGGGTCATGTCTCGAGTAAAAATACCATATTCTTCTATTTATATTTCAAATTACTTTTTTTTAAACAAAAAACTAATTCAAATAATGTTATGAATTTTAAACAAACAAACAAATATAATAAATGCCATGAATAAAAATATATAAATAACTAAGAAGCACAACGTGTCGCTTCGTGCAGTGTTAGAATGGCTATTTTCACTAGTTTGGGCAAACGTCTATATCTATTTTGGTCTCGACCAGTTTGGGAACCACTGCCTTAGAACTGTTGTTCTAAAACTCTTTCTTAGATGTTTTGTGCCAGAGACCCACAGAAGAGAAGATCTGTGTTAAAAAGAAAATACCAAAACGTTCAAAAATAGCAGATGTACAAGTTCCCAGCACGTCACTTTGTGCTGCACTGTAAGCTTGTATATCTGCTATTTTTGAATAGCCAACGTATACAAATATGCATAAAGTGATTCAAATGATTGTGATACTGTATTAACCATTTTCGATGTCCCCAAAAAGGACCCCACTTTGAGAACCACTGCCTTAGAAAAACAACTAGACCAGTGTCTCTCAACTTGGGGTCCAGTCCAAGCTCCCCTTTGGGGACATCACTTTCAACCTAGCATCCCTATTTTGCGCATATTGCAAAGAACTCAAACATATTTGTTTGGATTTTTTTCAAAATGTTTTTAAACTTCTCACATTATGTTCATCCAGTCAAATGGGAATACCGGTACATTCAAAAAAGGAAATATTTATTGATACATTTGTTCTTTTCTGGACCATGAATTCTGACGTTTATGGACACAATCAGTGCTAAAAGTGTAGAATGATTGGTATCACAGCTCTTGTAAGAATGTGGCACTGTATCCTAATAGTTTTGTGTATCTCTATTTCACACACAATGTATAAAACATGACATACTTGTAATTGTGAAATTCATTAAAGATATATATAAGATAATCCTTTTTATTAATTATTTGAATGGGACAATAAGACTAAGAAGTCTGTTCATGCCAACATGAAACCAACAGATAGGAAAGAAGAGAAACAGCACTGTCTCACCAGGGGTATCTCTTTCCAAACTGCAGTTCCAGGGCATGGTAGATCTTATTGTGGGTGTCAGCATCTCTCACATGGAGAACATTCTCACCTGAAAAACAGACACATTCAATGACATTCAGTGCGTGCGTGTGCGTGCGCGCATGTGTTGCATGCGTGTTTGACTGCTGGATAAACAACATTACCTTAATTTTACCATCATTGTATGGTCTAAAATTAACTAATCCCATTTAAAAACTAAATTTGTGTGTCTGGTATTTTCGGAATCGGGTGACCCGTGAAGGCCTTTGGCCACTCAGAATAACCAAATGGCCTTGATCCAGGTCTCCAGGTCTTAAGTTAAGTAATAAGACCTGGTACTTAAGACACGCAAAATACAGCCCTGTGTGTCTTGTACCTGTCTCTCTTCCAGTCTGTCTGGTGCCCAGGTTGATGACGGGCGTTCCAAAGGCCCCGGCCTCTCTCACGCCACAGCTGCTGTTTCCGATCATGCAGCCGGCGTGAGACACCAGCTGGATGAACTGATCGAAGGGAACGTGCTTCACCGCCCGGAAGTTAGGGTGCTGCTCGATGCCCTTCTTCCTCATCACACGCACCATCTCCTTACTGCCTGTGTGCATGGACACAGGATGTACAAATAAAATACAAATAACCCGTGTGAAGTGAGGGGCGCTCTTATCATCGTACATCATCATGACGAAAAATAGACACTAAGCCAATTTGCTCAGACACTATGATGTAAAGTTCTCCATTCATTGTCAATGGGAATTTAATGTTTGTGTAAGACGAAAATCTACACTAATAACTTAATATAGGAGGGTCTAAAAGAGGAGGTGTTTGCTGTAACAAGTACATCAGTCTCTTGTGGAACTAGGAGTGCAGCAGTTAAAGGACCACTTCGCCCATTTTCAACTTATCTTCATATTATTGGTCCTCACTAGTGCTCATGATGTCACCATTTCTGTCTATTCTGTCTGTGTCTCAGAGGAGGGCTGTGGGCAGTTCAGAAACCTACCTAGCTGCGACATCAATAGACACAGGTTTGGTTTGTTTTTGTTTGTTTGTTTTATTAATGCCAGAATGATGCTTCCATTTCAGAATGATAACTTCCTGGAAAGAAGAAGGCTGTAGTTTCTATGATGATGTCACTGGTAGGCAGGTTTCCGAACTGTCCATAACCCACCAATGAAACGCAGAATGTGCCGTCTTATTATGAGCATTAGAGAGGAGCAATTAAGGCAATTATATGAAGAGTAACAAACAAAACAAAAGACGGCGGGGTCAACGGCAAAAGGAAGTGGACGGACGTGTATGGTGCGGGGGAGGGGACTAACCGGCGTCTATGTTGGGGAACAGGATGAGTGTCCTCTTGTTGAAGGACAGCAGAGCGTCCAGCATCAGACCGTAGATCTTTATGGAGGTCTGGATGTCTGTGGTGACCGGATGCTGCAGGGCCACTATGTAGTCATGATTCTGAACCTTGTCACCTGTCACACACAGAGAGAGAGAGAGAGAGAGAGAGAGAGAGAGAGAGAGAGAGAGAGAGAGAGGCAGAGGCAGAGAAAGTGGAGGATTTAAATATCTATCTATTCCACTGCATCTCAGATGCAAATATTGTACTTTTTTACTCCACCACAATTATGTGACAATTACTAGTTATAGTTGGCAGATTTAGATTCTGAATACAAAACATACATTGCCTGATACATTATGATATCTTTGATATATCTTATTATCTATGCAGTTGGACAGAAACCTCTATCTATCTATCTCCATATTCTAACTTTTGGATTTTCTTTTTTTGTAAATTAACACCCTACTTGATCATGTACAATTGTCACAGCGTCACACAAAAGTATCAAACGACAATCTGCTACTTTTGCCATTTTATTTTAACAGTTTTGGACGTACAGTATGAGGTTTCCACCCGACAGACGATATTATGTTACCTATCTTTACAATTGGCTTAATTCCACGCCCTGTTTATCCACAACGCAATTCTGTGATGTATGCAGAGTCAGACATGCCTTTTATACAATAGCTGTGTAGCCTATCGCCAAGTACAAATCTGCCACCTTTACTTTTCTCTTGCCAACATAAAGACAGCTTACTCTGCAAAGTGCAAACCATGCACGCACACACACACACACACACACACACACACACACACACACACACACACACACACACACACACACACACACACACACACACACACACACACACACACACACACACACACACACACACACACACACACACACACACACACACACACACACACACACACACACACACACACAGCCTTACCCAGCCAGCATTTGATGATGTCCATGTAGTCGGCTCGGCGGTGCGCTGTGAGCAGCTTGTCGTAGGAGGGGCAGCCGGCCAGCAGGATGCGCGAGTGGTCCTCGCACATGGCGATGAGGTGTTGCTCGGCGCTGCGCGTGCAACAGGCGTGGTAGTGGGCCAGCTTACTGATGGAGTGGCGGATCGAGTCGTCAATGGTGCCGCTCACCTGAGAGAGAGATAGACCAACGGATGGTGAGAGAGAGGGATTAAGAGACAGACAGACACTGGGCTCACTTTCCTCCTGGACTACATATTGTCTCAGTAAGACAGACATCCCCCTATCCACAAGGAGGAGCAGTGCACCAAAGCATTATGGGAATTGTAGTCCAGGCAGGAAGTGAGCCCAGTGTCCATGACATCATGTACACTGAGGAAATCTAAAATATCTAAAACCACATATTACACACCTAAAGACCCCAGGAACGTGTTCTAAATCTTCTAAATGTCATTAACATATATTTTTGCAAACAGGGTGAAGTGTCCCTTTAACTTTGTTTATTATACGGCTTGGTTAAATGCTTGATTCTGATTGGTCAATCACTGATGAACTCAATAACAGACCGCTGTCTAATGCTGCGCTGTTTATTTTGTGCTTATACATCTGTTAGATAGCATTTTATACAGACTTATAGCATGTTACGTATACAGCACTAGAATTGCATTTTATGTTGTCATAGCACTTTATACTGATTGTATAAAAAGACAGTTATTGCCTGTACTGCAGACAATATCTCTGCTATACTCCCCATCTAGTCTACCCTCTAGAGACTCTACTGTCTATATACTCCCCATCTAGTCTACCCTCTAGAGACTCTACTGTGATACTCATTCATGGTCATTCCCGTGTCCCTCGGCCGTTCATACACTCCAGCACGGTTCCACCACACCCACCTCTCCTCCCTCCAGGTGCAATATCCGGATGTTCATGAGAGCGGCGGCGGTGGCCAGCGCCAGCGCGTCGAAGCGGTCCCCGTGGACGATCAGGATGTCCGGGCGGAGCCTCTGCAGGACGTCGGGCAGCTTGACCAGCGCCAGGCCCACGCTCTCCACCATGGCCGCCTCGTCCTCCCCACGCACGATGGTGTGCAGCTTGGAGCCGATGTCGAAGTCGTCCTGCTCGATCATGCGGAACGTGTTCCTGTGTGTGTGTGTGTGAGGGAGGGAGGGAGGGAGGGAGGGAGGGAGAAAGGGACAAAGAGGAGAAGACAGACAGGATGGAGAAGATGAATGGAGTGGAAAAACATTCCATGGGAGGACTAATCCTCCATGCCTATTACTGTATGTGAAACCTGTTTGTTTCACCTTTTCTTTTTGTTTGTTTCAACTTTTCTTGTTTCACAAACTGGTCTATTGAACTGCACTTTAAGAACACTGTACCTGCTCCTTACACACACCTGCACATCGTCTCTGTTGGGTCGGAAGACTCGGTACAAAATAGCCAAAATAGTCCAAAACTAGCAAAAGCTATTTTTTTTTTTAAGTTAAGGTTTCTGCCCGACACCAACGTTCTAAACATCATGTGCAGCATATACAGTACCTACTACTACATATATCTTTTTGATTATGTAAACTGTTATAACCTGTGTTTTCTCCTCGTTTCTCTCCTGCTCTCATTCTACCTCTATCTTCTCACAGAAACTACCAAATGATGGAGCAGCGCAGGAAAGACATTATTTCACCTGCAAACCTGTGATGTGACAAAGTCCGATTCTGATTCTATCCTTTGAGTCAACATCCAAGTCAACCTACATAATACTATGGAAGGTATTTGTGGGAGGATTGAAGAGGAAGAAAAAACAACATCAACTAAGTTCGAATTCTTCTGGTTCTGGTCATGATTCCACTCCCTTTGGGAGAGGATGTTTCTGAAAGAGACAGAATCTTCCTCAGAAAACCAAATCCCAGAAAAACAGATTAATGTCAGGAGACGATTACTGTCATCTTACTTTAATGACTTAATGTTTCCCAGCCTAGCGATAGATCCACATTTAGAGCAGTTGGGGGAAAAAACTAATCTGTTTGTGCCATAACACATCTGTGTCATTTTTGGTGTTTGGGTTTAGCCTGGCTAATAAGCCAGACTAATATCACACAACACTGTCGCCGGCAGGCAATCTTTTTTGCCAACGGCTTAGCCAGGCTAGTTAGGGTTGGCTATTTAAAAATAGCAGATATACAAGATTACAGAGTGGCTTGTACGTTTACTATTTTGAACATTTTTGAAAGAACTTGAAAGTGTGAGAACTACTGATTTACATATAAGACAGGTAATGACTTTAGATAGCTTTAAAAGCAAGCTCAAGAATATACTAAATCTACATTTACAGGAGTAACTAAAACTCCTGTTAATGTAGATTTAGTATATCTTTCAATAGGTAGAGTCTGTGTGGTCCCTTATTGAAGTGTGTACCGGTGACAGGTAGTCAGTATAGTTCCCTATAAATGTAAATGGTAAATGGTGCATTTATATAGCGCCTTTATCCAAGGCGCTTTACATAGATTGTGCATTACATTCACCCATTCATACACCGATTGCGGCAGAAGCCATGCAAGGTACCAACCAGCACATCGGGAGCAATTTGGGGTTCAGTGTCTTGCCCAAGGACACTTCGACATGTAGACAGGAGGAGCCGGGATTCGAACCGCCGACCCATGGATCATTGGACGACCTGCTCTACCTCCTGAGCCACAGTCGGCCTAAATGTAGATAGGCCTAATAAAAAAAAATTAACAGTGTGTTGTTCTTGCTATTTTCTTTCCTCCCTTTAATTTGTTCTTGATCATGTATTTGATCTTATTGTTTTTAATCTTGTTTAATATTGTGTTATTACATTTTTTTCTCCTTATTATGTAATGCACTTTGGGCTGCATTTGATGTCATGAAAGGCGCTACAAATAAAGTTTATTATTATTATATTATTATTGTTGTATTTAGATGGCATTTGTAGAATCAGCCAGGTCTTAATGGGTTAAGCAGCAGTGTTCAACTTCAAGACACCTCTGCACTGTTGTTACCATCACATGGGGAGTTGTTGTCACTAAATATAAAAAGGAGACACTTTGTCTCATGTTGTTGTCTGTTGGTGGGCCTGGTCCAAAATGTAACAGCTGTACACCGCCTAGTCTGTCATTATCCTGAGACCTGGGAAAACTACAAGCAGTGGTCGAAGAAGTACTCAGACGAATTAGTAAAAGTAGCAATACCACAATGTAGAAATACTATGTTACAAGTAACTGCCCTGTATTCAAAATCGGACTTAAGTAAAAGTACAAAAGTATCGCCATCAACATATCGAAAGTAAAGGTACAGGGGTAAAAGTAAAAGTACAAGGGTCATCCTCATGTCAGGCATTGCCAGCTCAAAAATGTTTTGCCACAGCCATACGAAATAAGTGGTCAATAATAAATAATATTACCAGAAATAAAAACCTATACTAGCCTGAATCCTGAGACAGGCAATAAATGCAGCATGGCAGCAAGTCTATTCTGTGTGAGTGCTTCCATGGTCGCAATGTTAATTAAATGAGCATAAACTTAAAAAGGCCACTTAGCTGCAAGGGTATTACTGTATAGCAGTGGGTTTTAACAACCCTTTTCATACCAGTATTTAGTCATTTGATGAGATTTAACCTCTCAGACCCAATGATAATTTGTTGCCATTGGATAAGATTTTGTTCACAATTCCACACTGTATTGATGCTGTAGCATAGAAGAGACAACAGGCAGACGTTGATCAAAATAACAATTATTCAACATTCTCTAATTGTCTAGACTTCTTGAGAATTATGTAATGCAGATGTTAACAATAATGTAACTCTTGAGAGCATAACATTTACCAATTTTACCAAATGAACCAATGAACAAATGGACCCTTATGGATCCATTTGGTTAATTTTACACTCTAGAGTTAAAGGTTCCATTTGGTTACAAACTCTCCATCATTTAGCTGGAACCCAGACCACTGGTTGAGAACCACTGCTGTATAGGGTTGCTGACTTTTCAGAGGACAGTGTTACTTGAGGAGATCAAATTCTACCAGCTAAAATAGCTCTCTGTTCGTCAAGCTAACTTCAATAGGAAGAGGTATTCCATGTTTATGCGAAAGACCATGCGTAGGTGTGATGAAAGTTTGACAATGGAAAAATTATAAATACGCTCAAGAGTCAAAACAGATACGTATGATGAGTAATAATTAATCAAGGGTATGAGAGGTGTGATGAAAGGTTTACCAATGGAAAATGTTTATACACTTACAAAACTACAAAACAGATACAATGAGTGATGATTAATAGGGCAGCCGCATGACTGTCTTTCATTTGAAAGCAATCCAGTTTCACCACTACTTTGATGCAAGGTTGCTGCCTAACATTGATCAGAGGAGAGCAAAACCTTTAGGTTGGATCTAGGTCTGATGGTGATTGTGTGAACCCCAGGCTGTGGATGGAGGGTTTAGGGTTTGTAGTACACTTGTAAATGTACATAGTTACTTTCCACCACTGAGAACCTAATTGCAATGCTAGAGCCAGGCTGGTGTGGATGTGAAACATGAGGAATGGTTAAAATATGGGATGACAGCAACACCATCCCTTAGATAAATGAAGATTAAAACATGAATCCAGTTGAGATTGGGTGGTCTCAGCTCATACAAGCACATTATCGTTGCTGTCGGGCAGAAACCTCTTACCTCTTGTGTTTGGTTTTTTTCCGTAAATGAATGCCCTACTTGATCAAATTAGCAGATCCACAAGCATGAAACACGGTGCAAAGCGATGCGTTTTGAGCTTGTAGAGCTGCTACTTTTCATGTTTTTGAATTTGAATCCTGAAAAGTAAGGTTTGCAACTTTGCACATATGAGTTTTCCACCCGACAGAGGTGTTAGGCTTGACACTAGTGCACCCAAGTGGCTATATGTTAGAAGTACACAGGCCACAAAATGGGGACAAAATGTACTTCCAGACCGGGCATGTGAGGATACTGCGGAAATGGGAACGTAACTCCTTTGAATTAATTTGTTTCATCAATAGTTTATTTATAGATTTTTTTACCGTGGCCACAAAAAGTACTTGTTTCTGATTGGCAGAAATGTCACTTAAAATGTATCGGTATATTAGGACATCTAAAATATAGTCCCATTCAACAGAATAAGGATAAACAATATCTAAATTGCAAACAAAGCAGTAGATTTTTTTGGACTATAAGATGTTTATCTAATAATATTTTCAATTATGAAAGTAAAAGATATAAACAGCTTCTCATTTATTTTTGTTTGGTAAGCAGTCTTGGTAATAGAGTGATAATACTCGCTGAGGTATCCCAATATAGAAGAATAACGGACATCATCCCTTAGCTCATTAATATGTGCATTAATATCACTTCATATTTTAGAGCTCAGAAGGTTCAAGTGTCTTTGAGCAAGACACTGAACACCTATAGCTCCCGATGAGCCAGTAGTTGTTGGTGCCTTGCATGGTCCCCTCTGCTGTCGGTGTATGAATGTAAAACACCTTGCATGGTCCCCTCTGCTGTCGGTATATGAATGTAAAACACCACATTGTGAAGGGCTTTGGAGAAAGCCACTTTCTTCAGCCTTACCGGACTAAAGTAACATTCTTCCTTTTTGTTCTTTTTTTTTTAAATCAATAACTGTTTGACAGTCTGCCATAACTGAAACAAAGTAAGGAAATCTATCAAGGAGTGGTAGCAAGAGACAAGAATGACTGAACATGAGGAAATACTCATGTTAAACATCCTGCTCTAGCTCTGTGTACCAGGGCACCACCCATTACACAGTAAGGGACATTCCACAATGAAAACTCACCCAAATGTGAGATGAATCGATAAAGGTGATCACAAGTTAACACAACTTTGTGTGTTGTGATCTCTGTCTGTGTCCTCGTATTTTTAAATACTGTTTACAGGTTAGTAGTTCACCCAAAATGTTTTTTTTTTATCAATTACACACCCCATGAAGCCTTGAATTCACAGAGATGCATTTGTTTTTGTCACATTCCTAATCTAAGCCAGTCTGACCGGCAGAGTCTCCTAGAGACAGGGACTCAGCTGGAGAGAGGCAGAAAGGACTTAGATAGCATTTTATACTGACTTATAGCATGCGATGTAGACAGCACTAGAATTGCATTGTATGTTGTCATAGCACTTTATAGTATATAACTATAGTATAGTATATATGTATAGTTTATATGTATAGTTTCATTATATAGAGATTCCACTGTCACGTTCCTAGCTTACGCATGTTTCTTGAATATTACTCTTTATGTATGTGATGTATTGCCAGGCTTTTTTGTTCTTACCTAATGTAAATCGCTCTGGATTAAGAGCGTCTGCTAAATGCCTAAATTGTAAATTGTAAATTGTAAAGGACAGCCCAAAACCGTGTTGGATGGAGAGTCGTAGATGGCCTATGCTCCACTGGGAGCGATGGGCCTAAGTAAGTAAGTAGAGTCTCCTACTCAATTGAGTCTCCTCCTGAGTCTCGTGCTGACCAATCACCCGGTCATCAAATTATTGGCTTAGGAATGTGACAAAAACTAAAGAACCGTGATGAATTCAAGGCTTCATGGGGTGTGTATTTAATGACATTTATTGGGTGAACTACTACTTTAAGGCATGTTGGATACATGACAGAAGAACTGGGGATTTGTCTTAACTCAAAACGACTGATCTACACTTGTGGAGGCTGGTTGTAGATCAGAGATAGTCGCTCCTGCAAAAGTCTTCTGTATACTACAGATTCAAGTACACCATTCTACCCTACACAGATTAACCTTTTGCCACATCGTTTCACTGAAAACCTTAATTTTTAAATAAGCACCAAGTGTGCATGGATGCCCTGCCAAGGCTGAAAACCTACTGTATAATCCACAGTCCAGCAGTCTGATCCTATTACACATACTGTATCTGAGTCAGAAGAACCAGAATGTCTGCTATGTGATACAGTGTATCACATAGCAGACATTCTGGTTCTTCGGACTCCGCTAGAGGTTACAGACAACCAGGTCACATCTGCAGTGGTCACATTAAGTTTAATTTGTATCCACCCCAAAGGGAAATGAAGTAGTGGCAAAAAATGATTTAACATTCTTCTCTCATTCTGCCTGGAATTCATGAAATAAATTATGTAAGACTAAAAGAGTGTAATTATGACGTCTTTGAAGGGTAAACACATTAACCCATTTTGGGCGGGAACCCCTTTTGGTGTTAGCATTATGTTATGCTTTAGCTATTGAAAAATAGCAGATCTACAAGCTCATAGCGCGCCACCGAGTGGCGCGCTACGAGCTTGTAGATCTGCTATTTTTGAAAAATCGAAGAACGACTGACATAGAAACATAGCTTTTTCAGAAAACTGTCAGGATTTAGAAGACATTTTTAGAATCTGATCTCTCTGTGGGCTGATTCTTAGTTTTAGTTTTAGTTTTATTCGCACAATAAAAACAGTACAAAAAAGATAAATATTTTGCAGGTGAGAAAATAAACCCATGGAGGGCTTGTTCTCACCAAAGATAATATACAAATATACAAATATAATATACAAAGTAATCAAACATAGGTATGGTATATAAATCCAATCCTTCTAAATCAGTAGTTCTCACACTTTCAAGATTTTTCTAAAATGTTACAAAGATAGCAGATGTACAAGCTTGCAGCACGTCACTTCATGCCGTGCTGTGGGCTTGTACCATATATCTAACACAAATCTAAAATGTTACAAAGATAGCAGATGTACAAGCACGCAGCACGTCACTTCATGCCGTGCTGTGGGCTTGTACCATATATCAAACACAAATCTAAAAGTGACATGCTTTCCCTTCCGTCTTGATCCTGACCACTCTGATCTGGCTACTGATTCTACACTGAATTCTAACTTTTCACACGTCTTTCAAGTGCATGTGATTTGCTTCTGTATCCGTCTATCTAGATACATGATGCTGCTTTTTGGGCCTGGTGTGGTATTGGTGGCGGGGAGTGTTAAGTTGGCTATTTTTAAGCCCAATTACAGATACCATCGAGTTGTGGAATCGTGCAGACAAAGACAATTACGCTTGTCATAGTTTTTGACTCAAGCAGACTGTACCGCAAAATAACTGCTGAACAGACAGGAAATGCATTGTCACTTCAGAGGAGAAAACAATTAACTAACCGTAATGCAAAACATTAGTGCTTCAATACAAGCTTAAACTAGCCCTGGTGGTACTTGTGAGAGAGAGAGAGAGCGAGAGCGAGAGCGAGAGCGAGAGAGAGAGAGAGAGAGAGAGAGAGAGAGAGAGAGAGAGAGAGAGAGAGAATAACAGGCAGGAAATTGAAAGTACAGAACAAATGTATTGACTGTACGAATAAGAATTAAAAAAAATAGTATGTATTGAATATAGTAAATTGGAAAACAAGAACATAAACATTCAAACATGATTGTCCATGATTTGACTAAGCTTAACCGATTACATGGCGCCAGGTGCCTCCACTCAGAGCCAGTGCCAGCTTGACACTCTTTAGAGCTCTGCTTTAGTTTAGAGAGCCGTGAACCTCCACTCAGAGCCAGTGCCAGCTTGACACTCTTTAGAGCTCTGCTTTAGTTTAGAGAGCCGTGAACCTCCACTCAGAGCCAGTGCCAGCTTGACACTCTTTAGAGCTCTGCTTTAGTTTAGAGAGCCGTGAACCTCCACTCAGAGCCAGTGCCAGCTTGACACTCTTTAGAGCTCTGCTTTAGTTTAGAGAGCCGTGAACCTCCACTCAGAGCCAGTGCCAGCTTGACACTCTTTAGAGCTCTGCTTTAGTTTAGAGAGCCGTGAACCTCCACTCAGAGCCAGTGCCAGCTTGACACTCTTTAGAGCTATGCTTTAGTTTAGAGAGCCGTGAACCTCCACTCAGAGCCAGGGCCAGCTTGACACTCTTTAGAGCTCTGCTTTAGTTTAGAGAGCCGTGAACCTCCACTCAGAGCCAGTGCCAGCTTGACACTCTTTAGAGCTCTGCTTTAGTTTAGAGAGCCGTGAACCGGAAGTGATTGTGTGCCAGTGTGATGACTCATAACTTCATTCCGGAGCGTCATCTCTCAATGTAAAACATTACTTTTCTACTCGCGAGGTCAGATTAAAGTTTTATTAAGCTCAAAACATCGTCCTTTACCTCAATCTGAGCCCCTAAAGATGCTTTAGATATTCGGACTAGTTGTTTTGGCCGATAAAGTATAGTTTTAGACCACGACGGAGGGGCGCCGTCTCTAGCTAACTTGAGCCACTAGATACCACCGAGCACGAGTTGCCGTGTCGAGCATTGCAAAGTTCGCTAGAGCCAACTCTGCCCCGTTCGAGTTACAATCGGATTTGGACAGAATAGTAAAATATTAACCCCCAGGCAATTCCAACACCGACTATCCACCTCAGAGGAAAGTCTGGTTACCACGGAGCAAAGATGGGCAGTGTCGGTAGGCCAATCAGAGGCAGGCGGGGGTGGGTGTTTACGCAACCCTATCGGGATTTTGAATAACGCTACACCAGTGGTAACCAACCTTTTCAAGCCCAAGAGCCCATTTTATTCCCAATTGTAAGCCATGATCTACCACTATATGTTTTTTAAAAAAACACTTGTTTTTTGTGATTTCTGACAGGCTCAATGCATGTGCACACATCCAGACAAAGACTATAGTTTAAGAATAAATTCTGATACTCTTTCTAAGGAACGCACGTTCTTTGCAGGAAAGTGCAAGGTCAGATACATTATTTGGCTCTCATACAGAACTTTTACTGTCATACTAGTTACTTATTCTTGTTTCCTTGTTCCTCCCAGTAATTAGGATTTATGGGTTTTGATACTCTATCAAAACCCATAAATCCTAATTACTATCAGATAGAGAACTGATGAACAAACGAGTGCTTTGTGAAATAAGGTTACAGGTTACAGTTGTGTCAAAGTACACATAAAGAAACCAATAAACGTACTGGCACTGCAATAAAACAATGCTGCTAGCCGTGCTAGGATGTAGGATCCTGTTTTGGTCACGGCCACACAGCCAACTCAAGGTACGGCCACGGAGCCGACTTGGGGACCCAACGCAGCTCCTCCAAGGAAAACAAACAAATGAACGGAGCTGAACGTGAATCCCCCCCACCGCCCACCCCTTTTATTCCCTCACTGTATATGTTTCTTTTCCCTTTTTACCTCCTTTATGATGAATTCCTGTTCTGTCCTTTGTCTATATAGAAGTGTCTATTTGTACGTCTCTAAATGTGTTTGATGAATTGAACATTGTGGACCCTATTGGAAACAAGTGTAATGCTTAATTGGGTCGTCCACTCACAGTTAACAGCCTTTGTATTGAGTTTGTGCTTGAAATGTACTGTAATTCTGCAAACTGTTAATACATTTTTCAATCAATCAATCAATGTTGAGAGTGCGGAAATGTGACCACACTGACTCTCCTGATAGTTCAGATTTTTTTTAACTTAAGCTGCATGAAATACTTGCCATTAATATAGTGGTTGCAAGTTGCAACTGTATTAATTGATTGCCCGAGTCCCGTGGTGGGAGTTCTGCTCTGGTTTTGGTGAAATATTAAGTAGTTCCGGTCATTTTGTGGGAGCACAGGGGACCACGTATTAAAAGTAAATGAATCCACAAAACTAACGTCATTTGTATTCTTGACCTATTTCTAAAATATTAGTGCAACTTTCGTTCATTTTTTACCCCTCTATCACTCACTACGACCAAAACATTGTTCCATGTGATAGAGAGGTCAAAGTTGAACGAATGTTTTTCCGCCGGACCCTCCATAGTCAGAGTAGAGTAATCACTGCTTGCCTGTGTAGGTATAGTAGTGAGTGAGAGGCTGTTTATCTCTGTGGGTTTTTATACTGTTCTGTTCTGATATGCATGACTATTATGCACAAGTTGTGCATCACAACACGGGGGTTACCGGAGATAGCGGTCAAACAATAGAACAAGCGAACTCCGCAGTTGATGGCCCAATACACATGTCTGGGGCCATCACTGCAAGCTAATTCTAAATCCACGTGTATTGGTAGAGATGGCTGGCTGACACCCGCTTACTCCGGGATCTACTTGAATGGCTCGTGCGAGCTACTGGTAGCTCGCGAACCCCTGGTTGGTTACCCCTGCGCTACACCATCACTCAGTGGCTGTGATGCATGAGTGGCTGTGAACGTACCCGTAGTCATCGATGAGATGTGAGCCCAGCACCACCACCTCCAGCTCAAACTCGTCCGGCTGGGCTTTGATCCCAAACATGATGGGGGCCAGTTTGGAGTAGTCCGCCCGGTTACAGGTTGCCACACACACCCTCAACTTCTTCTTCATGTGCACCACCTGTGGGCAAGGTAACAGTTGAATTACAGATGCAGAGAGAGAGAGAGAACGAGAGAGAGACAGACAGACAGACACACTTAGAGCATTTCACTCAATTAAATCCTGATGCTTAGAGTCAGCACTACATGTCTAATGTAATGACCATTACACTGTAATCCTCTACAGACACCTTAGTCTGTGTGTAGAAGCCAGTGTTATCACACACACAAACGCGCACGCACACACACACACACACACACACACACACACACACACACACACACACACACACACACACACACACACACACACACACACACACACACACACACACACACACACACACACACACACACACACACACACACACACACACACAGTAAAATGGTGCATTTATATAGCACCTTTATCCAAGGTGCAACATTCACCCATATTCATATACTGATGGCAGCGGAAACCATACAAGGCACCAACCAGCACATCAGGAGCGATTAGGGGTTCAGTGTCTTGCTCAAGGACACTTCGACACTAACTCTGGGGGAGCCAGGGTTCGAACTGGCAACCCTGCGGTTACCATCCAGCCACTCTGCCACAGTGACACACACACACACACACACACACACACACACACACACACACACACACACACACACACACACACACACACACACACACACACACACACACACACACACACACACACACACACACACACACACACACACACACACACACACACACACACACACACACACACACACACACACACACACCTGATGTTGCTCCTCCAGTATCCCCCTCTCCATCTTTTCCCTGCTCCTTTGCATTCTCAAGTAGTACAGCTCCTAGAGAGAGAGAGAGAGAGAGAGAGAGAGAGAGAGAGAGAGAGAGAGAGAGAGACACAGACAGACAGAGTTAGGACAGTGTGAAAGCATGGTTGGTCGTCCACTCATTAAAACAAACACGGGTCATACTCACATGAGTTTTCCTATTATGCAGACGCTGAGGCATGGAAACAAAACATAACAAAAAGACAACTATGCTAAATTAATCTCTAGTGCCACTCATCATCATCATCATCAGTAGTATGCAGTTACACTTAATACACACAAAATCCTCAGTGTTAATTTAACATAAAAAAGGTTACAAATGGAAACGGAATTGACAAACAAACACATTGACCTCCTCAAATCAGAGAGCGTACCATGGAACCAAATAGCATTTGGTTCCATTTGTGTTTTGTAACCCGAGTTAAACTAACAGTAAGGATTGTACTACAGTATACAATGGTTCAGACCGTGGGAGAATGTGCATGCCATTCCAGGAATTCAAGTCATTCCACGTTCTCACGAGCTCTGTGAAAAGCGAGGCAAAGTATGCAAATTGGCATCCTGTCAGCTGGACAGACGCAAAATGTACAAGCCTAGATATGACCACAGGAAGTGATGACAGAAAGCATTAAGCCAATGACAGTCAGGGACTGGGCCCAGTCCTTTTGCATTTCAGTGAATGGATAAGGAGGAGGTCGTTAACATCACAAAACAGTGAAGGAAAAAAACAACAAACATGCCAAATATGTCAGAAGTATGTATTTGTTGCCTTAGTTGCTACTGCTACGCTTACAGTTTTCCAATATAATTTACATGTTCCCAGATCTCAATGTGTCCAGTATGTTTGCATTTTTCAGATTTGCAAAAGACCAAAAAAGTTCAACAACATAACTTTTGATAATTTTAGTATTTTATTTTAATGCCCTAGGTATACAGTAGATGGCCATTTATCCTTCTTTAAAAGATAAGATAAGATAAGATTCATAAGATACAATAAGATGATATATAGACCATTATTCCTTCCTCCATTACCTCCCTCCCTCCCAATTGTAGCACCAAAGCAGTACGAGTGAAACAGTGATACGTAGGTAATAATTTGAGTTTAATATACTATATATTTAATTTAGTCAATTATTACTTAAAACGGAAAACATTTGTGTTTCCTTGCAGATAAGATCTACAGTTACAATATAATATATAATCCACGTACACTGATCCATAATTTCAGGCGATGGAGATGAGAGACCTTTCTAACCAATGACATTTAGGCTATACTGTACAGGGTACGGTTAAAACAATCATCTCATCCTCATATAGCTACGATGTGATATCTTTTATATTCCTGCCTTGAGTAACTATGCATGGACTGTAGCATCGAATGAAACAACCGCTATTGTTCAGACTATAATTGGCATGGGGAAGAAGGGGGACCCCTAATGACCCCAACCCTCCGACCAGCTACAGAGGCTGGACTGTGGATGATTCCTGGTATCACACTGACCGGACCACCGCACCCCACCACACCGCCTTTGTTCCCCGCTATGTTGATCAAGGCCCAGAGTCAATATTGGCCTGGAGTGACCTATAGAGGCCTGTGCACAGATGTGTTGATGCTCCATCCATTCTAGAACACACTGTCCTCATGGCCGGTACAAGCTTTTCACAAACACAATGTTTACCAAGCCAGGAGGACTGCCCCTCCGCCCTGGAATTGTACAAAAGTCAGAGCCATGAAGTGTTTTTGCACCAGACAAGAGAGAGCAGCCTAAGTGTTGACTTCAAATGCAACAATGGCACCACCGCCATTTCTATGGCGACAACACGTTAACTTTTAGCCAGCTGAGCAGAAAAATCACGTGCAACACAAGATACATCTTTGAAAAGGGGACTGTGGAGCTAGCATGCCATGCATGGCTGCCACTGAAATCTGTGCCATGGTCATACTCTTGAATTTCTTATCGTCTCTGATGGGTGGTAACCTCATTTGTCCAAATCTGTTCATTTTCAAGATTCAAATTCTAAAGTAGCTTTTAAAAAAATGGCGCTTTGCTCCATGTTTCCAGCTTGTGGATCTTTTGTGTGACGCTGTAGTATGATAGGGCGTTAATTTACACAAAAACACACACAAAGTTAGAATATGGAGATAGGAGGTTTCTGCCTGACAGCGATGTTATGTAACGCAGAATTTCTCTGTCGGAGCCAGGTGGCTTTTTCACTACAGGAAACAGCCACTGTATTCTCCTTGTTACTGTGTAACCAGGCTTAACAGTCACACTGAATACATTATCAGGAATGAGGCCTGCCGTAAGGGATTCCTGTCTACTATTAGAAGTCTCAGTTGGTCAGAAGGTTTTTCCTCTGCCCAGATTAGGTTGAACCACAATTGCTAAGTGGAATCTCTCAAACACATCTAAATGACAACTTCTGCATTGGTTTTCAAATAGACAGAAGAATCACCACAGCCAAATCTTTATTAACAGGTGGATAACGACAGCTGCGTCCCATTTGGAGCATTATTATTTATGTGGAATGACAGAACACTTAATATGCCATATTGACAGTTAGAAATATATTATTTTGTTCCAAATATCCACAGGTTGATAAACTAGATATAGCCAATGTTCTGGGCTTTATTTAATATTGTGAAAACGTCCGGAAATACCCATTGGTTTACGAAACATTCTGATCTGGTTAGCCAGTGATATATTCCCCTCTCTAAAGTTGGCTGTGTGTGACTTTGTAAAACCAAACCAAACCATGTTACCAGCCAACAGAGATGTAGTCAGTGACTGCCCAGAGGGCTGGCATAGCTGTCTGGGCACCTAGGCTGCCTGACAGCGTGTCACAGGTTCGAGTCCCGATCCGAATCTTATAAAGTGACATGCTTCTGCATTCTGCAGCACAGTGACATGCTTGGTGCTCCATTATCTCCCTGTTCACACAGCCAGCCATGTGCCAAACCATTTCAAATGTTACTGGGCGAGCTCGTTCAAATCAAAAAGGCCAGTGGTTCCCAAACCTAAACACTTAAAATGTGTTCCGTGACCCAGTTCAAAGAGGAAAGTTGCCAATAGCCAATCTACAAGCTCACAACGTGATGTGCTGTGAGCTTGTAGATTGTCTGTTTTCTTTTTTTAATGTTCACCTACAGTAGAATGACATGCCCAAAGTATAGGTCACCAGGTTGAATCTATAGTGGAATAATTGCTGATATCAATGTTGTCAAAAACATTAAGTACCGGTAATAAATGAACAACATATTGGCCAGACCGATATATTGGTCAGACTCTACCATAAAGTTAAGTTAGTTAACAGAGAAAAACAACACTCTGGAATGCTTGGTTCAATTTTGTGATTTGTTTTCCCAATGGTGTCCGTGAATATTTCCTTAGCCTCATTTCTTAACCTGCTGCCTCCATAAATCTACATTATTTATCGTTAAAGACTGATCTTCACTTGGTCTGATAGTTTGACAAACAAACAAACAGTCTTGGAACAGCAAAAAAGTTGAAAACATTAAAACTTTTTGTTTATGTAAGACTGTTTTAATAGGGTTGCATCATCATCCATCATTCACCGTCTAGTTATAATGTGAAGGGGGCCATGAATTCAGCCGCCTAAGTAATTACACTAGAGAAGACGTCAAGTTGAGCAGGAAAAGCCTTTGAGTTCATAGTTGACATTTGGCAAGATAGATAAAACACATTCACATTTCCAAAAACAGTGACTCAACTTCCAGTTAAGAGTTTGTGCTCCGTCACACCGCAGTGTCTTGTGCTGAAAATAGCCGATATACAAGCTCACAACGCGGTGCGGATGCTCCACGTTCTGATATAGAGCTGATATTTTCAACAGGGTATGAATCAGCATTTTGGTCTCAGGTGGTCAGAGTCAGACCAATCTGAGAATCCCATCGGCAAATAGAGTCAGACAGATCCACCCATCTCATTACGTCATCAGTTCCAGTCATCAGTCCTCATGTCTGGGTTTTACCAGGGAAAACTGAAGCCCAGAGGTAGAAAAAGTACTCAATTGTTTTACTTAAGTAAAAGTATCAATAACACAATGTAGAACTACTTCATTACAAGTAACAAGTAAATCCGGAACTCAAAATGTACTTGAGTAAAAGTACACAAGTATGGGCATCAAAATATACTTAAAGTACCAAAAGTAGAAAGAACTCACTATGCAGAATGTGCATAACGGGGTAACGGAGGTGTTTAACCCATTCAGGCCTGACGTCGAAATTTAAAAAAAAAAGTTTTCTAAATCATGACAATTTTCGGAAAGATTTGAGGCACATTTTAACGATTTTTCAAAAATAGCAGACCTACAAGTTCATAGCGCGCCACTCGGTGGCGCGCTATGAGCTTGTAGATCTGCTATTTTTCAATAGCTAAATTATAACAATGTTTAAAACACCAAAACGGGTTCCCGCCCCAAAATGGGTTAATGGTTAATGTGGTTAAACGCTAACGTGACATGGATGCGTTCCAGGTCTCAATGGATTAAGGGATTTAGACAGGTAACCAAAATACCAACTTTAGTGGGGGAACACCCTTTCCCCACTCCTAAATCCCCAAATAGTGGCTTTAGACAGATGAGACAAAAATGGAGCCCTAGATTTCTTAGAAGTGCTTTAAAAGTCCTCACTCCAGCAGTGACAAACATCTGGCTAGCACTGCCCCCTCTAGTATTCTCATGGCATCATTATATGCAACTTGCAACCTGTGCATGCTAGACTTTTTCTAACATGACCACAGGTGTGCAGTATAAAGCGGTGTGCAATATGCCTTGAACAAGGACACTTTCACTTTAGTGGAACAATGGCAGAACTTTCGGGCAATAGTGTTTGCTTGAGCATACAACTTCCGACATTGTCTGTATATATCATCATCATCAGTCATTTGATCCGAACAATTACTTGATTACAGTATTCCATAATAAATTTGTTTTGGCCTCGCCAACTTTATGCACCTCACTGAGGTGCTGGACAGACTCACAATTCAATTCATACACAGTATATTCTTTCCTTTTTCTTCTTTTTTCTCCATTCATTTATGATTTCTTACTTTTAATCAATGCTAAATATCTCTGTATTCCAATATTCCGGTAATCATTGCCATAGTGTGTTTATTTCAGTAGCAGGGGCCTCCCGGCTCCCAGTCGCTCCACCTCCACCAGGGCTGGTTCTAAGGGGACGGGGTGTGCAGAGTGCAGACCCCACCGAAATGTGCGTGACGGTGTGTCCTGCCCAGTGCCCACCAAATCAAAAGTTAATATTTATTTGTAGCCAATATAAAACATACCACAAAATATCAGTACCATTTATCAGTTATGATTGGGTGGGCAGCATTTTTAGAGAAATTGAACCCATCTGAACAATGTTTTCCTTTAAGTGCTGTTAACCGACAGGAAGTGGCGTGCACATAAGACACTAGGTGGTGCTTGAGCACCTGCCCTTTTGCCCTCTGGACAGCAATGTGCCCTTTTGAATGTTCGTTTTTTGTAAATTTTATTTTTGTTTTGTACAGTGTACAGTATGTGGCCCATGGTGATCAATTCTGGATTAAAAGCTTCCAATATATTATTTATGCCCTAAAAATCTATAAATCTCACACACTATTAAGGCGGTGGTTCCATGCACCGCACAAGGTGCCCTTTTTTTCCTTCACTTGAGCACCTGCCCCTATAAATGTCTGTGCACGCCACTGCCAACTAACCTGACTCCGCCAGATTGGGCAGCAGAGAGTACACTGGGTTTCCCCCCTCCTGCTCCCATCTGGGAACTCTCAGGCAGACTTGATGCTCCGGCCACCAAATGGCCTGGCCAATCAGCGGCAGCTAGAGGCGGGATCAAGGCATACACAGTGCTGCCTTGATCCCACCTCTAGCTGCCGCTGATTGGTAGGGTGCGGATGGAAATTGGGTTACTGTTGGTCAAAGAAGGAGAAGATAGATAGACTAGAAAAAGTGCCCCTCGGGGCACAGGTCTCCACCAGGGTAGGTCAGGTTGTGGCCTCCTGGTGGCGCTATAATAGGCCAATGTGAAAAGGGTACAATTTCTTCTTACGACTTGGATGGCAATTGGATGATCTGCAAAAATCCACCTGTTGGTGGCGCTATAACAGGCCAATGTGAAAAGGTGGGATATATTCCTCAGCCTAGTAGGAACGTCTGTGAAAGATTTCACATAAATTGCACGCTGCGTTCATGATTTGAGGCTTTTTGTTCAAATCGGGCCAATCCTGCAAATTTTGAAAGTCACTGTTAGCCAATCAGGATGGAATATGCAATATCGGACAGATCTGTCTTGATCACATGACTATAGAGATACTGTGTAACGATTTGCGGGATTTTTGGACAAAATATGGAGGAGTAATATCAAAAAATGTGTTTTACAAAAGTCGGCCTCCTGGTGGCGCTATAACAGGCCGTTCTGGAAAATGTGGGGCAGAGGTTCATTGTTGGCATCCATGGAGTGTGTGTGCAAAGTTTGGCATGGATCGGGCCAACGGTGCCGGAGATTAGCTGGTAACAGACGGACGGAAGGACGGACACACACACACACACACACACACACACACACACACACACACGGACGGAGTGCAAAACATACTCTCTCCCCATGCCTTCGGCCTGGTGGAGACAATAATCTCAGATGATAGCATAGTTTTCTATGCATTTCGGGGGATTATTACGCTATGCGGTGCGTGCGGGATGCCCCCCCATATATTCGTCCTGCCCACCCTAGTGGGCCAGGCTACAGCAATAAATCGTCAACTTACATTTTCTAACAGTGACACTAACCCTATTCTCGATTTCTAAAAAGAAACATAATATTAGGAATGATTATGACTAATAATGGTCGTTAATGGTTGCTTCAGACCAGAGCAGTCTCAGCAGTGTTCTGTGAAGCAGTGTTTCAAGAAGAAATCAAACTAAATTTTAAGAAATTCCATAAATTAGAAAACAAATGTTTAAGAAGTAGTGAAACAAGAAGTGAAATACTAGTTAAATTAGCAGATCTACAAGCTCACAATGAAGTATGAAGTGGCGCGTTGTGAGCGTTTTTTGGGATCTTGACCTAAACAGTAAACAGTTTGGGAACCACGGAACTAGATGTTGTCCCCCAGGCCTGGACCACCACCACCAACATGACAGCACACTCTCCTGGGTGAATAATCTGGGAAATACACTGGACTGTGGACAGAATGTGACACAGTCCTACTGATGAAGCACAACACACATGAAAGTCAGGTTGTGTACTGATTGAAGACACCATATACACAAACCTATCAACATTATTTTTTTAAACTTTTTGTGGATTGTTTTTTGTAAATTAGAGCCCTACTTGATCCTACTACAGTATCACACAAAAGCATTACAATATGCGTGCCGTGAAGTGATGCTACTTTTGAATCCTGAAAAGCAAGCATTTTGGACACGTGAGGTTTCCACCTGACTGACGATATGGTATACATACTTGTATTTGTTTTTTAATAATCTCTCTCTATATATATATTTTTTATAATAGATTGAATTGATTAGTTTGATTCACCGCGTTGCACCACACTAACACATACAAACTGTATGGCCTCTGCACACATGTTGCTGTGTGTAACACGATCAGAACAATGTGTCCCACAAAATTAGACACACACAAAAAAGTGAGATTAGATTTGCCTGTCTGTCTGTGTGGCGCACACACCCACACCCACATGTGTTGTGGGTGGGTGGGTGGGGTCGCGTCCGAGGTCCCACACCCTCGCTTTACTCAACAAGTTTAGACAGCAGAATAGCTCTTTACAGCGGTGGTCTGGAAGAACAGTGACGGGGGAGGGTGGGTGGGTGGGTGGGCTTCTATACTGTTAGTACAGTTTGTACTGCCTGGAAGTTCAGCTCCAGTGAAGCAGGCCGGAGATTTAAAAGTGTCTTGCTCAAAGGCAGCTGATGACCGTTTTGAGCATGTCCGCGTAGTAGTGTGTAACATACGCGTTTTACAGAATGACAATTACATTATTAGGACACTCCTTTGGTGTGCTGATGATCTGTTCTTTCCTGAACGTGTGTGAGTTCTATTATGGGTTAATAATAATAATGTTTATTGTCCCGAAGGATATTCATCTTCACAGGTCTGTTCAACACCAACAACAAAAACAACACATAGTACAGAAAAACATAACACCAAGACAAACAAAAACATGAGTTCCCCACTGTATACAGAACCAACTTCCCAGCCGTGACAACTTGATCCACCGAGTGTATTTAGTGGTTGGTTCATTGGTTGTTCGTTTGGGTGCCAGATGGGCCATTGTGACAGGACCTGCTGCACCACCCTTTTTTGTTGTTGTCTCAGGCCATCATTGAGAGCCCAAGGCCTCTTTTATGCTTCGTTGTACGCCGAACGTAGAAGATCTACGTAGAAGATCGGCTATGTTTGGCAACTCCACCCCGCTGAACAAATCTAATTTACAAAAAATATATATCTGTAAACATGTGATGAAGTCCAATGAATGAATAAACACACACACATACAAGCACAAAACCTCCAGTCCATGGCATGCAGTCATGCCTTTTTCCTCCCACCACAAAATATTCATAATTCCACATAGACACTTTATGCTATAAATCCTGTGGTTCTGCCTAAACCTCACTCAGCACGCCCACTAACACACACACACACACACACACACACACACACACACACACACACACACACACACACACACGCACACGCACGCACAATTTCTAAACAAGCATCACAAGACAGCATCAGCAGCAGCCGGCAAACACTGTGCTATGCTATGGGGGCAGGGAGGGAAGCATGTGAGATAGATAAGGCAGAATGAAACAGCCTAAAGGTAGGAAGAGAGAGAGACAGGGACACACATACAGAGACAGAGAGAGAGAGAGAAACAGACAGACCGACTGAGAGAGAAGACATGAAAACAGAACAAGGCATCTGACTCACATGAGGGTTTCTGCCCATGGGTCCCAGATGGATATCCATCCCACACCTCTTTGGATTCTATAAGCCAAAACGCTCTCTGCTCTGCTCTCTCCTTTCCTTTCCTTTCCTCTCCTCTCCTCTCTCTCTCTTTCTCTCTCTCTCTCAGGTCTGTCTCTCTCTAGGCATCAACCAGGCCAGCTCGGCTCCGCTGCATTACAGAGGCCTAGCAATACGCCAGCAAGGCAGCAGAGAGGAAAAGGAGAGAATGAAAGGAAGAGACAGAGGGAGGCCGGCGCAGACATAGAACGGGGGGGGAGGGGCCGCGCGGGGGTAGCTCATTTGCATCCGAGCTCCTGATTGGCCGGGAGGGAGAGGGTGAGAGGAAATGTGGGTTCCTTCCTGTGTGTGTGTGTGTGTGTGTGTGTGTGTGTGTGTGTGTGTGTGTGTGTGTGTGTGTGTGTGTGTGTGTGTGTGTGTGTGTGTGTGTGAAATGCAGCATCCTCTTCTCTGACACTAGACGCATGCTAGCTTGGAGTCTCCTAGAGACCAGTGGTTCTCAAACTGGGAGTTGGATCCCCAAATTATTGTCTCCACCAGGCCAAAGGCATGGGGAGAGAGTATGTTTTGCACTCTGTCCGTGTTACCAGCTAATCTCCGGCACCGGTAACCCGGTCGATGCCAAACTTTGCACACACACTCCCTAGATGCCAACGATGAACCTCTGCCCCAGATTTTCCAAAACGGTCTGTTATAGCGCCACCATGGAGGCCGACTTTTGTAAAACAAATTTTTTGCTATTACTCCTCCATATTTTGTCCAAAAATCCCGCAAATCGTTACACACTATTTCTATAGTCATGTGCTCAAGGCGGATCCGATATCTCATATTCCATCCTGATTGGCTAACATTGGCTTTCAAAGTTTGCAGGATTGGCCCGTTTTGAACAAAAAGCCTCAAGTCATGAACGCAGCGTGCAATTTACGTGAAATCTTTCACAGACGTTCCTACTAACTAGGCTGAGGAATATATCCCACCCTTTTCACACTGGCCTGTTATAGCGCCACCAACAGGTGGATTTTTGCAAAACACATTTTTGGAACAAAATGCCTCACCAGTAGGCCACAACCTGACCTGCCCTGGTGGAGACCTGTGCCCCGAGGGGCACTTTTTCTAGTTATATTTTATTTATTTTTTGGGGGGGTCCAGTCCCTAGATTATTTGCAATATTGAAACTCACTCAGTAAAAGGAACAATTTAAGGACTTTTAAGAAAAAAAAATAAGACCATTACTGCATCAAAAGTAAACTATTCTATATGAACAATAAGCAATTTACAGTATATTGTCAAACATTCATGGTCAATTACTTAAGAAATACGCATAAGAAATAGGCTATGTGAAAATAGCAGATATACACGAGTCACGACGTGAATGTAGATCTGTGGAACAGAGTCAAACAAAATGCAATGCCTCAACAGTCCAACTCCTACAAGGAGATCACAGCCAGAAGAGTTTGAGAACTGCTCTAATCTAGACTCCAGAGAGCACCGATTTTCACAGTGAGCTTGTTAAGATTGACTATTTAAAAAGAAAAGAAAAAAAAACACTTGACAAAAGCTGACAAAACTTCTTGGCATGAAAATGTTCGAGAACCAAGAACACGAGACAGTTCCAACTGAGACATCAACCGAGCCTGGGATAACACAACAACTTTAGATAGCACTTTTTATATTCATAAAGCAGTGATCGAGTACTTTACAAGCTTGATCCTCATGCCACTGTAAATATGAGACAGAGAAAATACAGTAGAGACACAGGAAGCGAACAATTGTTGTCAGGAGAGACAACATAAAACATAGCAGCAAAGTAGGTTAATCCTCAGACAGAACAATGAATAATGACCACAAGCTCAGCTAACACAGGATGTCTGATCCTCCCTTTCCTAGGACACTCTGGCCAACACTCCCTACAGGCTCCCCAGTTGTGACTTTTATTTTTGAGTGGTGAAACCACTCCTATAGACAGCTATGTGTGTGTCTGTCCCTGTGTCCCTGTGTCCGAGCACGAAAATAGCGTTATAGAGTTTGTTCACCACCACCAAGTGTCACTGTTGCACAGCCTAACACACAGACACAGTCACACACAGGCCAGGGAGGAGGGCTTGTACAGTACAGTCAGCGACGGCTCCAGAAAATTGTGACTGGGGGTGCTGGCTATTTAGAGGGGGGGCTAATGAATCTTGGTTTACATAGAAGTCAGTCAATTGGGCTTGTTTTGAGGGGGGGCTTAGGGGGGGCTAAGCCTCCACCAGAGGGGGATAAAGCCCCCCGTCCCCATGCCCCCGTCCCCGAGTACAGTACAGTACAGTACAGTACAGTACAGTACAACTCACTTCAGACGGGTCTGATTTTTATCTTTTATTTTATAGTTTTAGCCTTTATTTAACCAGACAGGCTAGATTAACCCATTATTAAGACCTGGCTGAGGCTGATTCTACAAATTCCTTCTAAATCAGTAGTTCTCTAACTTTTTTGTGCCATTAAGGACGTGACAAAGGATGTGTTTGGCCAGACGCAGACAACCATCAGATTTTTGTGCCAGGGTCCCCCAGGGTCCCCAGGTTTTTTGAAACCACGTGATCAGTGATTTTCTGTTGGGCGCCAAACGTGAACCGTAACAGAAACTCAGAAAGGCTTCTTAAAGGGGGGCATGCCTGACATACCAATAGTCACTCACCCGTGGCTCCGACATACGTGGCCGGTTAAGACACACCTGTGGCTTCTGCGTGTGTTTAGGATTAGGCTATTGTTTGGGGTAGGGTGTTGGACTATTGTGTGTTGGACTGTTGGGATGTTGGACCAAAACTATGCGCCCCTTCTTACAAAAGCGATTGTGAAACATTGAGCAAGCAAATAAGTTTAAGGTGTGGAACAGGACAGTAATTCCAAGATAGTAGCTGTTCTGCTATTTGTCGTAGTTTAAAAGGAAGTGTTTCTATATATAACCTGTCAATGGTAAGGACAGGCTCTTGGCGTGCTATAAACGGAAAATCCTGAACCTTTTTTTAGGTGTAGTCTATAGTCCAGGGGTTCCAAAACTGGATACCCACAAAAGGTTCTCAACCTTTTCAGGCCGCAAATCAAATTTGAACTGGGGACCTGACTTGTGACCCTTAATTGTAGGAGTTGAGGCATTACATTTACTTGGTTACAGATAAATCTTACTGATTTTCTTTGGTAATATTTGACAATTTGGCCAATTTTTATAGTATAGTTTGTTCATTACTTTTGAAGCAGTAATGAATGGTCAAAAAAGATACCCTGTATAGTATACGCTGGTTTGTTTACTGTTTAGTGATAAAACAACACTTGGGGACCCCCCAAAATAATTTGGGTCCCCCAGGGGGTCCCAGCCAACAGTTTGAGAACCACTGCTCTAGACCACACATGGGCAACATACAGCCTGTGGGCCATAGTCACAGACCCGGCACAAACAGGCCAACTAGTTTTAATTAACAGGCCAACAAGTTTTAATTTCGACCGCAGGTCGCATTTACTATGAAAACGTGCATTTCCCGTTAGTCAGTCCGTCCGTCCGTCCGTCACCCACCCCACACCTCCATATATGGTCATGCCTTGTGACATCACGTGACATCATCAGGGATGGAGATCCCTGATGTCATCAATATTAAGCCCATATATGGGAATGCTCATATATGGAGATCCCTGATGTCATCAATATTGGCCAGCAACTCTACATCTGACCTCAAACCCTTAGATCTCCATATATGGAGATGAACTGTTCTGACATTCCTGATTGATCCTTCCCCATACATCCTTCGTCTCCCTTTTGACTGATACCTGTCCATTCAAACTCTAGACGGGCCCGCCCCAAAGTTAGTAGTGTAGCCGGTGAAAACTACAGTTCTCAACAGCCCGACCCTATCTGGGCCATCATCAAACCCTGTACACTGCCCCCGCTGCCACCCTTAGATCTCCATATATGGAGCTGACCTGTTCTGACATTCCATATGTTGATCTGACCTCATCAAACCCTGTACAGTCAAGACACGCTCCATATATGGCCAGTACAGAATTCATTACATATGTTGATCTGACCCCCTATGCCAAAGCACCAGCGCTCGCCCAGCAGTCTGCCGTCACCCAGGCAGATGCGTGCACGCGACCTCGCCTGTCGCTTCTCGCCCTCAGGGCGTCTTACTGGTATAATTGTCTCCACCAGGCCGAAGGCATGGGGAGAGAGTATGTTTTGCACTCCGTCCGTCCGTGTGTCCGTCCGTCCGTCTGTGAACAGCTAATCTCCGGCACCGCTAACCCGGTCGATGTCAAATTTTGCCTTGAAGTCTTTCAGATTTCTCAGACTCCATCTTGATTGGCTAAGATTGGCTTCCAAAGTTCACAGGAGTTCTCAGTTTCAAACAAAATGCTGCTGCAAATCATGAACACATTGTGTGATTTCTGTGAAATTGTGCACCCACATTCCCACTAGGCAGAGGAAGAAATGCCACATGCACATTTTCAACTCAGCCTCATGGTGGCGCTATAACTGGCCGAAAAGTGTTTTTACCTCTAACTGCACGGATCTGTGGATAACTTTGTATGCCAACTCCCTAGAGGCCAAGGAAAAACCTTTGCCTGGAATTTTTCACATCTGCTCTTTATAGCGCCACCAGGAGGTCATTTTCTAATATTACTCCTTCAGATTTTATCCAAATTTCACGCAAATCGGTACACATGCTCTCCATAGTCATGTGATCAAGACGGGTTTGTTTGATTTCTCATAATCCACCCTCATTGGCTACGATTGGCTTCTAAACTTTTCAGGAGTAGCCCGCTTTGTATCCGTTTTGTACAAATCGCCACAACTACTCAACGCAGCGTCCGATTGTGGTGAAACTGTGCATGCATATTCCCACTAGGCTTTGGAAGAAATGCCACTTGACAGTTTTCAAATCAGCCTCATGGTGGCGCTACAACAGGCCAAGCCGCGTCACACACACACACACACACACACACACACACACACACACACACACACACACACACACACACACACACACACACACACACACACACACACACACACACACACACACACACACACACACACACACACACACACACACACACACACACACACACACACACGTTTATATTGCTCCTAAACATTTTGCCAAACATCACACACACACACTCCTATCCTCCTGGTGGAGACCTGTGCCCAGAAGGGCACTTTTTCTAGTTCAGTCTTCCGTTTTAAGTTTCGGCCCTTCACTCGCTTTACTTTATTGAAGTCAGTAACTATGGCCTTCTGGGGGGAAAATGCTGCCCACCCATGATCTACATTTACAACAATGACCAGTAATCTTCAAGAGTCATTGTTGGGTAGAGGGGGTTGGGGAGCTAGGAGACAACAAAAACACCTTTTCAGGAGATTGAACATTAAGTTTGATGTCACCGTCACCAGCTAGTTATTCATGTGAGAATTTGTCGTAAGACAATCCATATTACTATACTTTGGGGTACACCGGCGTTGCGAGGGGAAAATTGCCTATTTACAAGCTTGTAGATTGGCTATTTCTGCTATTTTGTTAGCGAAAGGGACACCAGGTTGAAGGTGGTTAAACCCGACATGCTTCTTAGCCATGGGGAGAACAAAAGTAATACCACTTGAACTTCTAACTTTTACACAAAACTAAAGTCTAGGGTTTTCAAATCACTAGTCGAAGAGGCTTATGGAAGAGAGAAATGTATACCCCAGACAAAATATAGCCTAATGGCATCTGCCAGCTTGCTGGTGGTGATTTCCCACCTTACTTCTCTCTTATTTTAACCAATGGAGCTCACTTCTGCATCTGTGTCGACTAGAGGAAATGTAGGTGGGTACATGCACTTCAAGTCTTTCAGTTGTAGCAGATTATGTAGAAAAAGAATGTGTCATGTCATACCATTGAAAGTAATGAAATGGTAAGAAAACACTAAATCCTGGCTAAAAGAGGAAATAAGAGAAGTTAGAATTAGGACATAGATAGATAGGATAAAGCAAAGAATAGTAATAAAGCACAAAGTAATAAAACAAGAACAAGAAATGGGTAAGGGATTATAAAAAGTTAAAAAACACAAAAGGTTAAAATATGGAGATAAGAGGTTGCTGCTCGGCAGTGACAATATACTCAGTTGACCGGAGTCTCACAGGGCTTTATACTAGGCCCACTTCTGTTTTCGCGCTACACTAAACATTTCACTGAAAATAGCAGATCTACAAGCACACAACGATCTGTGTGCTTGCCTTTTTGCAACAATTTGGACATACAATGGTGGTTAAAAGATGCTACTAGAGTTGTCTAATCTGGTACGCTAATTTAGAACAGACAGGAGAAGGCGACCAATATAAAATCGTATCTAAAAACAAGCAGTGAACCAGCGAAGAGAGGCTAGGATGGGTGCAATCTGGTCGCCCTTAATCTAAATGAAAATCGAAATAAAAGCATGGATGACTTTCTCAAGGTCGATATGGAATAAGCAGGATTTAACTTTTCCTTAGCTGAAGGAGGCAAGATTCAATAGCCAAGGTTCAGTCTAAATACTCCCACAGTCAGGGCAGCATAACAACAAGAACACAAGCCACCAGGATTCCCCTGAATAATGCAGATTAACTCAAAGGGGCCAAATATTAAAATAACTTTTTATCTTTTATTTTTCAGCTGGAGGAAATTCTCATACACAAGTCACAATGTGCTGCATGTTGTTTGCATCCCTGGCTTTTAGGGGGATGTAAATCCGTGTCATAACACTGAATGTTATGTTATGTTATGTTAAATATGCGTAAAAAACAACAATAATCTGTATTACTGCCTGGTATATGATCTGATATCAAACCGGCTTTAAAATGTCTACACAGACCCAGACCTACCAGCAACGTGCACTGCTGAAGCTGATTGGGCACAGCTGAGGTCAGAGGTGAATTCTAACGAGCGATGTAAAAGTGTAACTGCCTTTTCTAACTGCGTTCACAACTTCCCCAATCCCATTCCATACAGGAATGATCCGAATGAATAATGGCTTTGGCCCATTATTAAACACATGATCACTTTAACTGGATCAAACAGTTGATTTGGACAAAAATAAAATAAAAACAAAATAAATAATTCCACATAGACATTGTATCTATAATCATTTCACTTTTTCTTAACAATTATAGCCGAAATTGCAGATCTACAAGCTCACAACCCCTGCTGACAATGCATCGCAATGCGACACGTTGTTACTACTTTCGAATAGCCAAGATATAAAATAGGGCTTAAACATGTTTAAACTGTTCCTCATTTTGCTGGGAACCCCCTGCCCCGACACCCCGTCAAGGACCCCCGGGGTTCTCTGGACCCCAGGTTGAGAACCACTGAGCTAAAAGATATGGCCAATGTAGCCACAGTTCAAAGGGAAGTGTAGTGCATTCTGCATCTTTATTCCTTGCCTAAAGGCCAAATCCTCCCACTGAAAGAGTCCTTTAATAACTAAACAAAGGAATGCTAAAGTTTTTGCCTTCGGGCTAGTATTTCTGATTGAAGTAGGAAGCCGGTTGCCTCAACTTGTCTTACTATTTTTACTATGCTTCTAAATGTTAGAAAAGTTTAGAAAACGTTCACCTGGCTCCTGTAACGCCAAAACATTGTTGGCTAAACAACAATGTTTGATATGTGCAGCATGGTAGAGCCTAACCAGGCTCTTTTTCACAGCACTGTCATGTTGTGGTTCTCAAAGTGGGGTCCAGGGACCCCCAGGGGTCCATGGGGGACTTCCAGAGGGTCAACAGCAAATGTAGCAATAACTACTTGATGCATATATAAGTTGGCTATTCAAAACTAGCAGATGTACAAGCTGTGAGCTTGTGAACGTTTCAAAAATAGTGAAAATAGCCAAGCTCAGAACATTGTGAAGCTCTTGTAAACTGAAGTGAGTGGGACCCTATCTTGCGCATCGCCTTACTCCTTACGTATTAGCCATATTCTACTATTTTTAGAAACATTTTAAAATAGTTCAACTAGTCGACCTGTCACCTAAATCAACACATTGTGAGCTTGTTGATTGGCTTTTTGAACTATTTAAAAATGTTTTCCAAAATAGTAAAAATCACACCCGTGTGAACTGAGTGGTGTAAGGTCTTATATAGACTGATCAGCTGTGGTCTGACGTAATGTCTGACGTAATGAAATCACACCCGTGTGAACTGGGTGACCATAGCAACCATGCTCATTTTTTGGTACGAACAGACAGACAGACAGACAGACAGACAGACAGACAGACAGACAGACACGTAAACTAACAAAGCCAGTTGTAGGAGTGGTTTACACCACTCAAAAATGGCAAAAATGTTTAGGGGTAAGGGGTAAGGCAGCGTGCAAGATATAGGGCCCAAAATGTGTTTTGGTGCATACAAGGTATTAGTGCACACTACACTACTATGTGGCCTTTGTAATGTGGTGAGAAATTGAACCCAGATTACAGCAAGCCAAGCCGGAGCTGACCTCCACAGGGTTGACTTTCACATGTGTACTGACTAAGTGATGCCTGTTTTATTACAGTTAATCTTAGATTAACTGTAATAAAACAGGCTGCTATTTGACATGAGGGAATGGCATTATTGGCAACACTTCACCAAGCTTGTTGTTGTATGTAGGCTAGGATGGACTTGGCATGAGAAAACTGACATCTTCTTGATGTTGACATAGTTACAACACCCTGATGTGTACCAGGATCTGTATAAAACAAATAATCAAAGATCTAAAGCTGGTTTCTGAGAATCGGTTCTACAGTTTGTAGAATGGGCACAGTTAAAACAAAAGTACAGGTCAATACAAAATCTTTACATCAGGGTACTCCATTTTCAATTCATCAGAACATTTAAAGACGTAAAAATATACATTTCTATGAAAAAAGGAAATAATCATATTGATGATTTCAGTTGAAGAAAGTAAAGTGCTATTTGAGAATGGTTTTGAAGGAGTCAAAGGACAATGTTTTATTATTAGTAGAACGCAGGACGAACCTTCCGAGTACATTCTGGTCCCCTTCAATGACCCAGGTAAGATATATTGTAGTAGCCTGGCTAATAAGCCAGACTAATATCACACAACATTTTTTTGCCAACGGCTGATTCGGTCTGGTTTATTAACCAGGCTAATATTGTAGTACCATTGTCAAGAAGTGCAACCTTTAATTCGTACAATATTCACTCAAAAAAAGAAAACTCTTAATCATAGTTAATGATGCTCAATGTTTCTATTTTGTACACAATTATGTACACAATTACTTATATTCTGATATGTTAGACAATTTTTGCTAGTTGTCTGACAGCAAACAGGCTTCTTTTGTTTAAAGTGGGACATTTGGTTTTTTGTATTGGCCAAAAATGTTGTCTATATACATACATTCATGAATCCACTTGCTGACCGGCTGTCGGTAATGGTATTGAGCAATTTTTTTATAGGGGGATATATGTGACCATACCATTAACAACCTACTGTATATAAGGCAAGATTTTCAAATTTTCATTATGCTTTATGTAGCATGTGAAATGTAAAAAAAAAAACACTCCTTGGGCTAACAACGGCCATAGCCGACTGTGGCTCAAGAGGTAGAGCAGGTCGTCCAATGATCCATTGGTCGGCGGTTCGAATCCCGGCTCCTCCTGTCTACATGTCGAAGTGTCCTTGGGCAAGACACTGAACCCCAAATTGCTCCTGATGTGCTGGTTGGTACCTTGCATGGCTTCCGCTGCAATCGGTGTATGAATGCGTGTGTGAATGGGTGAATGTAATGCACAATCTATGTAAAGCGCCTTGGATAAAGGCGCTATATAAATGCACCATTTACCATTTAGCCACATGCCCAAATGTGCCCGAAATGTGCTGACCTCATCACATTTGTGACAACACAAGAGTGTTTTTGTGCTAAACTAATGCTTGGAATGGATACAGAATCATGAGTTTGACACGATACATGCTACTTAAAGCATAATACAATGTTGACATTTTTTACATTTTTGCTTTATATAGGTTTTAATGGTATGGTGGTCACATATAAACCCTGATACAAAACATATATAAATAAATAGAAAAAGTGCCCCTCGGGGCACAGGTCTCCACCAGGGCAGGTGGCCTCCTGGTGGCGCTATAGGCCAATGTGAAAAGGGTGCCATTTGTTCTTATGCCTTTGATGTCAATTGGATGATTTGATTGCCGGGCAATGTGCAGTTTACTGAAACACCACCATGAAGGATTTTATGATTATTATCAGAGTACTAAAAATACCAGAAGATTGGCATCTCAACTTTATAAATCCTGTCAAACAGCACTGGCAGGTTTGGTGTAGTGGTCTCTCGAAACCAGACTGTTGGCTCACACCATTTTCAAATGCTTCCACCTAAATGTCTATTTGTAGTTGTCTGGCCTGAGAGACTAGGTTTGGTGTAACTGATATGACAGGCTACTTGAGAGACAGAAATAAAAAATAAAATATGTATTTCCTGGCCCTGACAATAAACCTGTAGTAGTCAAGAATTCCAAGTATCTGGCTATCTGCTGTTACATGTGCATCTCTGGACAGCGGCCACAAAAGCAAGGAAATAGTGCCACCTGCTGGTGAATAGACGGCAGTTTCTGGGCGTGTAGTGTAGTAGTAGCCTGGTTTCCAGCCCATAGACCCGCCCACACGACTGAGCGCACTGGTTCAAGAGCTGGAGGCTCTCAGAGTCTGACAATCAGGCTAGTGTGTAGTAGTGTAGCCAGTACTAGACTACCTTTGCCATGTTATAACATGTTTAAATGCTGTTAACCTCAGCACAAGCTTACATAGTTTCACCACATTCATAAATAGGCCCTATACTTATTCATACTTCTACAAACTGTAGGCCTATTTTGCTGTAAGTTGTTTTGGGTCTGTTTGCAAACAATTGAGCAAAAGTGAACATAGGCTACATAAAACAACAACAACAATTTGTTTTATGTATGATGTGGTAATAAAGTCCCACATAGCATTAGCCTGCTGTATTATTATTCATATTAACAATCAAAACGAGTTGGTCCTTTAAAAGCACAGAGTTGGCCTAATAAATATAACTTGACATCAAGTTTTCCCACACGGTCCGTTTCCGTATACATCAACAAGCGAGGTACGGCGAGCGGCGAGCCTAATTCGAATTCATGCTCAGTCGAAAATAGCAGATCTACAAGGTCGCGTAGTGGTGAGCTTGTAGATCTGCTAGGCTATATGATGAATTGAACATGGTGGAGCCTATTGTAAACAGATGTAATGCTTTATGGTGTCGTCCCCAGTTAACAGTTTTGTACTGAGTTGTGCTTGAAATGTACGCCTAATGTAATTCTCCAATCTGTTAATAAATCAATCAATCAATCAATGCTATTTTCGTCTGAAGTATGCGGAACCAGGCGTGTGTACGCAGACTACGCGCACGCACACGCACGGGCCACGCACTACTGCTCTACCCCAAGAGCCCATGCATTGCAGGACCATGCTAGCCACCGTTAGCTGCTCTGTGGGACAGTTATTCACGTTTGGGGGAAAAGTTCCGCCGATCGATTGTTAAACGGAAGGTTTTATATCCAACAAACAGTATGACCCGCCGAGGAATTGTGACCCGAATCCGATGAGGTTATTAGCCTATACACTGCAGTTCTTTAGAATCCTTATGGTACAATTACAGCACATTCATTGGGCTTACTTATTAAAAAAAAGTTTCCATCAGTTTGTGTTGTTGTAGTAGTACGTAGTAGTAGCAGTGCCTACATAGCACCATGGCTAACTAGCACAGAACCGTTATGAAGATAAACATAAAGAAGAGGGAGTGAGGTTTAGTAACTTGGTCTGCGTTACCTTTTAGTTGTACAGACGCGTCCTTTTCATCTCAGGCTGCAATCGCTGTGGTCCTTTTTTACTGCTTCACTAGTTTACCAACACCAGAGGCACGTTCGCGTAGTCACCTAATTCTCCATGAACGCACAATGACGAGCAGCAGCAACAACATCAAGCAACAACAACGACGCTACGCCGTCTGCTGCGGTGGATCCGCAGTTCAACACGCACGGAAACCATGGCAACAACGCTGAAAACATCACCACCGTGCACGAGCGTAGCGGTTGGTGGGGGTGGGGTGTGTGGTTGTTACTAGTATACACTGGGACTGGGTTCTCGAACCCCCACCCATGTGTGTGTTTCATGTTTTAGCTGCGGACCCCAAAATTAAATATATTTATGTTGTTTTAAAAAATAAATAATAATAATCATAAATTGCAACTTGTAACTCCTTTGCAATCATCCTGGCAAATAAAAAGTTACAGGACGGTCCCATATCCAAGGATTTATGAGGAATTGTGCTTTTCTTCTTTCATTCAAAGCAAAGCAAAGTTCTTTGTTTACCCAGGGAAGTGGACTAAGCTCGAGATGCTTGTTTACAGCCACACCCTGCTCATAGAACATTTCATGGTAGGGGTTCAATGCCTTGCTCAAGGGCACTTCAGCGGTGGTAATTCGAGCTGGCGACCTTCCGGTATCAAGACCGCTCCGCAAACCGTTCGGCCACCGCTGCCCCCTGCCCCCCGCTGCCCCCTGTCCACTTGTGACTTTGTAGCAACACATTTCAATTTATCTTATTAGATCTATTTCTCATTAACAATTACGACATTTAGACAAATAAACTAAATCGTATACACGTATATCATCAGGGTCCCGGTCCCAGGCCAGAATCGTTTGAAAGGGTGCTTCATTCACGGATGAAAGTCCATTGGCCCAATGGACCCCAATGGCATTGGGGGTCTGTTACATAAAAAAAGCCCTTTTGCAGACCTAGTAGGCCTAATAGGACAGCTGGGCAGGAGTGAAGAAGAGCCAACTCATAGGAAGAGGACAAACTCTGTCACATCAGTTGACTCATATGCCTCAGTTACCTGATGAAGGTCAGTCGACCAGAACAATGTGTTCTCATCAATAAATAATGTAACTGTAGTGTGTAGACAGTGTGCGGGATGTTTACCTCTTCCTTTGCGGGGGTCTGTGACATGACAGGAGTTTGAGAACCCCAAGTTGATAGGTAGTTTAGGAAGTGATTCTACAATTTACTCTATCTATTCAAATCAAATGAGAGTAGGAACATGTTTTCGTCGCAACACGTGTCACATTTGCCATTGACAATGAAAGGAGAATTTACGTCATATGTGTCTGCACAAATCGGCTTTTTGTGGCAACACAAACATTAAATGCCATTGACAATCCAACGGATTGTGTGGCCCTGGTCTTTCCCTAGTGGGTCTTGATCACCCCGGCTGGGTCACCTGAGTGAGGGGTATGATTTTCGCGAGACCCGAAACCCCGATGACCTTGGGATACATCACTGAGGATACGTCCCAGTTGCATCCATGCAATGTATTTTCGTTCAAAAGATAATTTATGTCATATGTAGACGAGCAAATCGACTTTTCTAAACACAACTGTTTTAATTCAGCTCGGGGCTTATAAATATCAATTATATATCAATTATATTAACATTAAATACATTGAATATTTTCTTTTAACATTGTATCATGGTTAAAAGATAACATAAATTGACAAATTAATTCATGAGGAAGTATATTCATTTTTTATTGGATGATGTATGATGATAAGAGCGCCCCTCACTTCACACAGGTGTGATTTATTTTATTTTATAGCAAACTGTCATGGTGAGATACACTGTCCTACAATGAAACACAAACCGCACTTAACAGTCTATATAGGCAAGCCCAGTGATTCTCAAAGTGGGTTCCGGGGACCCCCAGGGGACCTTGAGGGGGTTCCAGCCAGGGTATAGCCCAGCTACAAATTATTGATATTTAGTGGGAAAAAAAGGACTCATACAGGTCTGTAACTCTGAGAGTTATTGGGGCTCGGCTGCCAAACCGGGGATCCATGAAATTAAACACTACCATAGGCTCCATCCATCTGTCTGGGGTTTCCTGTCCTGCCAGGGCAGAGGCACGGTGCCATCATGGCCGCCTGGCCGGCATTCTGCTCTGTAATGCTGCTATTTGGTGTGCTGCATTGCAGGGCTATTTCCTCAAACTGAGGCTGGTTTTGCAAGACGAATGCTGCTGACATGATGGTGGCACTGGCGGGGCAGCAAAGCCTGGAGGGAGCTGGAGAAATGTTATGCCTAATCATTTACAGTCCGCCGTGTGGCGGTGTCGCAGAGAGAAGGAAGGGAGAAAGGAGGTGAAGAAGATAAAGAAACATGGGAGGAGGGGAGCACTGAAGGAATTGCAGTGGAGAAAGGGAAGGGAAAGAGAGATGTGAAGCAAAATGGTTTTGCACGCTGAAAATGGCAGACCTACAAGCTCACAGAGCATCATGTTCGCAGAGCATTGTAAGCTTGTAGGTCTGCTATTTTAGACAAAGTACAAATCGTGGGGGGAGAGAGAGAGAGAGAGAGAGAGAGTGGAAAGTGGAGGAGAATAGCAGTGAAATGGGAAACCAGAGTCTAGGGAGGAACAAGTGATATATGGAAAGAGGAGGGATATATGGAAGGAGGAGGGGTGAGTGCCGGAGGGCAAGATGTAAAGAGAGAAGGGGGGGAGGGGGGGGTAAAGCAAAGAGAGGAGAGGAAAGGAAGATGGAGGGATAAGGACAGTTGGGGGAGAAGATAGAGAATTTGAAGAGAAAAGGAGTTCATAAAGAATCACAGTCAGAAGTGAATGTTCAGTTCAAAGGAGAAAGAGTTGTGGAGAAAGAGAGATTTTGTCTACTGTGTGTGTGTGTGTGTGTGTGTGTGTGTGTGTGTGTGTGTGTGTGTGTGTGTGTGTGTGTGTGTGTGTGTGTGTGTGTGTGTGTGTGACGCAGTAGGACGTGCACTGGGACTGAAATGCATTTATCTCACATCTCTTCTACTCGCCCGATCCACTCAACCCTGAGACATTACGAAAACACTGCTGCACTGCTCAGTGCTTGTGTGTGTGTGTGTGTGTGTGTGTGTGTGTGTGTGTGTGTGTGTGTGTGTGTGTGTGTGTGTGTGTGTGTGTGTGTGTGTGTGTGTGTGTCACACCCTTTTGACTGTGCAGGAGTGTTTGCCCACTTACGCTCTGCTGAATCTCTATAGACTAGAGTCACTAGACTGATGTTATTTTCATTTGTTAGTCAGGCTAAGTGGAAAGCATGCATTGAATGCAGTGCAGTATGCAGTGAAAAACGGTCCATTCAGACTGTATTAGTCACTTCGTACAAATATTTGTTTTGGTTGGGCTGGGTATTTAACCACAGTAACCACACAACAACATTCATGGATGCGTCGTACACAATTCATGTTGTACTGTTTTCTGAAGACTCGTGCTACTCTTAACACCCTCTGTAAAGGATAGTTAAAGACTGTATTTATGTGCAACTTCTAATTGCAATGTCGTTGCATTTGTGGAAATGTCAAATCAGATATTGCAGACGTGTTCATGTCATAGACAGACACACTGACTGTCGTCAGTTGATGGATCTCCCTTTCAAATTCTCTCCTAGGAAGCATAATACGAAAATATGTTATGGTTGAAATTAAATTAATGGCAAAAACAGCTGATCAACAAGCTCATAATGTGCCACATTGTGATCTTGTAGATCTAAGAATTGGGCAATGTTTTTTGAAAATGATGCATAATGACATCTCAAAATAGAGTGAAAGTGGTTAAATTTATTTAACTGTACATGATGGATTGAATCATAGTGTTACATTGAAATGTTTATTAGACAACCCACTCGGGGGGAGCAAGGGTTAACCCCTTAAATCATATATGGTTGACCGGAGTCCCTCAGGGGTCTATTTTCTGTTTTCTGTTATGGTGGAGAAAGCTTTAGTTGAAAAAAGAGCATAGTATTTTGCTCAGGGACACTGACCTCTGACCTCTAGTCTACCCACTCATCTACGGCCACCTCCACAAACCCCAAAGTATCTGTAAAATGCAACACTTAATTTGTAATATTTAGTCCCTCACTTTCGCCAACAATAAACAACAGTGAAATAGATTTTTTTGATCCATTTGATGGTCTAATACAGAAAATTAAACAAGTGAAGGAGCCATTTGTAATTCTAGACTGGAAGTGGAACCCCAACATTTGTATAATCTATCAAAATGGTAGCTTGGAGAGTCCCTATCTAGTGGTTTCATCGGGTGCCTTTGCATGCATTCACATAATTCAAACTAGGCCTCCTGGTGGCGCTATAATAGGCCAATGTGAAAAGGGTGCCATTTGTTCTTACGCCTTTGGTGGCAATTGGATGATTTGAGGCATTTTGTTAAAAAAATGTGTTTTGCAAAAATCCACCTGTTGGTGGCGCTATAACAGACCAATGTGAAAAGGGTGGGATATATTCCTCAGCCTAGTAGGAAAGTGCATGAAAGATTTCACGTAAATTGCACACTGCGTTCATGATTTGAGGCTTTTTGTTCAAAACGGGCCAATCCTGCAAACTTTGAAGGCCAATGTTAGCCAATTAGGATGGAATATGTAATACCGGACAGATCCGTCTTGAGCACATGACTATAGAGATAGTGTGTAACTATTTGCTGGATTTTTGGACAAAATCTGGAGGAGTAATATTAAAAAAATGTGTTTTACAAAAGTCGGCCTCCTGGTGGCGCTATAACAGGCCGTTCTGGAAACTTTGGGGCAGAGGTTAATTGTTGACATCCAGGGATTGTGTGTGCAAAGTTTGGCATCGACCGGGTTAACGCACTGACGGACGGAGTGCAAAACATACTCTCTCCCCATGCCTTCGGCCTGGTGGAGACAATAATCGAGTAGTAGTGCATATAATCCAACCTCCCGAAGATAGGTGCTGGCCCCGAAGTGAACCGAGAACAAATAACCAAAAGACGAGTTGCACTCTCCCGCTGCCAATTTCTTTCTTTCAGTTTCAGAGAGTGATGTTTTGAGCCCATGCTCTTCTCAAACAGTCTGAAGAAGAGCATGGGCTCCAAACGTCACTCTATGACACGGAAAAATAAGAATTAGACTAAAATATATCGCTGTTGTTAGGGCAGAAAACATCTGCCCTACTTGACATTACTACGGCATCACACAGATAAAGTAACAAAAGTAGCAGATCTACATGCTCGAAAAGCCACGCGAAGCTTTTGCTGTTTTTGAATTTGAATCTTGAAAAGTAATAGTTTTGGGCTCTTTGGTTTCCACCCGACAGAGATAGACATGTTGTAAACTTAAGGATGGATCATGTTCAGAACAGTAGCGGCACAAGTTACTATTATTTAGTCTCAAGCTCTTGTTTATTAGCTACTTATTTACGGTATAAAACACACCGACAGTCTTAACCACTGTCAACCTAGCCTACTTTTTTATTTTTATAGCATAAAATAGGACATTTTAATTTATGAAACATAAAAGTTTGAAATAAGGAAATACAAGAATTCTGCTCTACAGTGACAAAGTTCCACTATTAAATAAATTAATATATTCTCTCTCCAAATACACTCTTTTAGCAGTACTTTAGTTGTATGATAAATAAATAAATTCATACTTTGTACCAGTATATACCAGTATAAAACATAATTAAATAAATACAAACTCTTTAAAAAAAAACGCTTTGCCCACATTATAAGTTGAAGCCGCGAACTAGCGTAATTTCCATCCACCAGGTGTTTAAAAATCACACCTGTGTGAAGTGAGCGGTGCAACTGTAACGTGTGGGGGTCCCCGCAACATCCAGACCCCCAGGAACACCCCGGGGCGGCCCGGTTCCGGCGAGCCGCCCCGCGTCCGAAACAGACAGAGTTACCGTGTTGCAGCTTTCCGTGCTCGGACATACAGACACAGACATACGGATGGACGGACATAGCTCCGTAATGGAGCGGAGGCACCGCTCAAAAACCCGGAAGAGACGCCTGACGCCTGGACTAGGCGTTTTCTTGACGGCTCTTGACACTACTGTCTGGTCATACCCCCAGTGTGTGTGTGTGTGTGTATGTGCGCGCGCGTGTGTGCATCTCGTTCTGTCTCTGTACACCTCATATCTCTCTCTGTATCTGTGCTTCATTGTTCATGGGCTCTCTCTGGGGTTCATTGCCCACACAAACATACATGTAACAAGCGCCACACACACACACACACACACACACACACACACACACACACACACACACACACACACACACACACACACACACACACACACACACACACACACACACACACACACACACACACACACACACACACACACACACACAAATAAATTACATTTCACAGCAAGTCAGACAATGCCCCTTTTTTGTGTCATATCTTTTTCTCCCTAATCAGTCAGGCCTTAGTGCAGAGACAGAGAGAGCTGCTTATCGCAACGGTGACATGAGTTATTGACTAAGCCAGCCAGGACACAAACCATTATGTCCCTCCCTGGCTAAATATAGCCAGGAGCACTACAAGGCAATCTAAATCAAATCACGTCGTGACAAGCACATGATCAATTGTTACCTCACATCCTTACTTCAACATGAAGACGCACAACATGCGTTGTGCCCCGAAAATAGTTGACATATTTTTTTATTTTATTTAACCAGTAAAAACACATTGAGACTGAAGTCTCAATGTGTGAACTGGCCAAGAGAAGAGGCAAAATAAGTAACACAGCTCAGCTCTGCCAGTAACAATGAATACAAGACAATAACAGGATAACAGGACAACATGATGCAACGCTCATAAATACAGTACCCACTACCCACCCATACAGTACCCACCTACAATGAGATTGTAGGTCTGCTTTTTGCTGGCATGCAACACCGTCATAAGACAGAGCATAAATTTGGCTTAAGTCATCCACTTCGCACTCAATCTCCACCGAATGTAGCCTACACATTTGCATTTTTATTTGATATCTTATACCATTCTCTCAAGGGAGTATCTGTGACTAGACAGTTCAATTCAATTCCATTCAATTCAAATGAGCTTTATTGGCATGAGAAAACATATGTTTACATTGCCAAAGCAAGTGTCAAAATATAATAAAAACTGTTGAAAATGGGGAAGGTATATAGAGGGGGTACAGTATTGTACCGTATAAACAGAGCTGTCACAGTTCAATCAATCATTGAACAAAAAGTCATACCGTGAGCTGAATCCAAAATTGAACACACCACGGTCTGCTTTGAAAAAAAGGTTTGGCAGTAATTTCAAGTTTAATATGAGTCACAGTCAATGTGCTACCATATACAGTACATGCCAGACCACCTTTAAAAGGTGTGGGTTTAGTGATTGTGAGCCAGGGACCACCATCCTACCAAACCAAGTTACATACTCAAGTTACATAGTTACATACTCAAGTTACATAGGGCTGAGGGAACATAAGCATGACCCCCAGAAGGGACCTGTCCATCACTATACAGAATAGCCAAGAATAGACAGACAATACAAGTCCATATCCCCACCCGACACAGCCGTGAGGGGTCATGCCTATGGACCTTTGTATTGTCTATTCTTGGCTATTCTGTATAGTGGACAGGGACATTCTGATTTTTTTTTACTACACACCCACATTGCTTTTACTGTAGGCTAAGCTTGGGGAATTATGCCTGCCAAGTTGCCAACTGACCCAGAACTTCACAAGGAATTGTGTTTAATACATGTGCCTCTTGACAGAGTTTGTGAATCTTAATGTGCGGATCCTCTTCTGTGCTAGTTAGCTTTAAGAGCTTTTGGAATTGAAGCACAAGCCTCCGCAAATGACCACTGACAATGATAATGATAATGGTAATGTCTTTCAGTGGAATGACAATCACACAAATACCAATAGTGGTGATCAAAGTGTCACCAAAATAAAACAAAATAAAATCATGACCATGCATTAATTGAATGCTACTTAATGCAAGGCATTATCTAGATTTCAGCATCACCAAAACCTGACGGCACAAGAAGGAGTGGACTCCAATAGAGGGTATGCGCGTGACATCATCATCAAACCCGGAAGTTATGCAGGAATGCCTACTGAGTGGCAAAAAACTATTTTCTGGCCTTGACAGCCCATACATCCAAACAGAAAAGTCCTATCTGATTGCATTAAACAACATTGAACAATGTTAAACTCACTTTGCATGTTGCTTTGCCACTCGATGTGCCATTCACTTTAAGCATGCGCATACCCTCTATAATGGTATGCATAACTCTAGGAATATGCAGTACAACAGGGTCGGGTTTCTAAAAGACAGAGGGACACAGGAACTATATCCTAGTCAGTGTGCAACAGAACATAGTCATATTATTATATTGTTTGAAAGATGCTAGTGGTCCAGAGTTCAAAAAAGCACTTCTCTATCTCTTGATGAAGAACAGGTTTAGGGTCAGCCACAATCTTTCTTCAATTATTTCCTGCGGAGGAGATGTCTAATGGCTATACGCATTTGTTTCCCTGCTCTGTTGATGACATTCAGAATATGACAGGCACAGTCGGTAGTGCTGTCGCCTCACAGCTAGAAGGTCCTGGGTTCGATTCCCGCTGGGGACGCTGTGGGCGCTGGGGGCGTGTTCCCTCTTCCGCGTCATCAGTGCCCATACCCGAGGTGGGGTTGGCGATAGGGCCTTTCTGTGTGGAGTTTGCATGTTCTCCCCGTGTCCCCTAGGATAGGTACCCTCACAAAAACATACAGTAATCCTGGTCTTTAAAACTACCTCCCCCTGGCCAGCCAGGGCGCCTGATGGAGGGGAAAGGAACTGGTCAGAATAACGTGTTCCTTCCACGCGCTATGTCCGGCTGGGGAAACTCCCCCCTATCAGGTGAAAAGAAGCAGCTTGGACTCCTCATGCATAGAAGGAGGCATGAGGTCAGTCCGCTGCCCCCCCAGGTTGGCAGAGGAAGTGTAGCGCCCAGGATTACATTAGATAATTGGCACTGGGTGAAAAAACTGGGTTGCAAAATCGTGGGATAAAAATTAAATAATAAAAAAAAAGAATATGACATTTGAAACATGTAGTCATGATATGATGCATTGTGAGCGGTTGTGAAGTTGGAGATAGACTATTTTCACTATTCTGAACAATAAAAAAGAAGAGTTTGTTTATTTTTAAAATATATTTTACTTAGAATAATGACATGTCCAAAATAGGGATGCCATGTTGAAAGCGGTTAATTTTGATTTTTACAAAGATAAACTTTAGTTTGAAAAGTGTGTAGCATGAGACAGCATTAATTCCAACGCATGCATGCAGTATAAACTATGCATATGAGGCCATGGGTGGGATTTGCGAAACTAGAGTGAGCAGTATTTTCCTTATTCACAAGCTCTGAGCCAAAGCATTTATTTTTAGATTGCTCGGCTCCTAAATTAAACATGACATTTTTGCTGACCCATCATTCCCTGTCATGTTTCTTGCTTTGTTGACTGTAACACATTTGATCAATCTGGAACTGTTTGGACACACAAATGCCAGCAGAGGGTGGTGAGAGGTGACAGAAAAGGCATTTTGAACACGAGGAGCTTAATTTATCTTGTGCAGTCATTCTACTGGATGTCAGAGTTACATTGCTTGTGATGGCTACAGGAACTGTCAACTTCCAATAAAATATGTAGTATGTATGTGTGTGTATATTAGGGCTCTCCTCAACTAAAGACATTCATAGTCGACTAATAGACATAGGAATTGGTTGACTAATGAATGTTTATTTAATTAACAATTCTGTAAAATTATAATCATGCTGAGACCAGCCTTTCCAGGTCAGTTGAGAAATCAAAATTGTAATATTGTAATATTTCTCAATGAATATTCACTATTGCAAGTTACAGTATAGAAACTGGTAGAGTAGCCCACAGGAGATGGATAAGAAATCAACAAAATGAAAAGAAATTAAATTAAACAAAATAAAACGATTCACAGCAGCGCAATCTGGGGCAACCCAATAGCCGAGTAGTTAGGCCGTGCACCACCACATGGGCTCTAGTGCCATGACAGTCAGTTTGATATCCCGGATGGCTGGACCATTTGCTGCATAACGCTCCCCTACTCCCTGAATTTCAACCACATTTGAATAATACAGGACTAAGCGAGCCTGGAACTGTTAGATATGACTGGGGTTTGCATATGCCACCCACTCACCCCTCTAGGCTATAGGGCAAAGTCATGCAATGGAATCATTTTAGACCTGCACCTTCACATCTGCATTCTGGTTCATATGCCTCAGAAAATAGGCAGAAACAAACAGACACAAGGCGGAGCATAATATGTCTTCATGTCAATGAGATTTTAAGGGCTTTGTGAAATCAGTAAGAAACTAAAGATATTATTTTGGACCAAAGTAACAATTCTGTAGTAATTGTGTCTTACTATATTGTGCCCACTAGCAACAGAACTCTAAATAAAAAGGCTACAGTCCCTCAGTCCGTCCATCTATTCTAACACTATCATCCAAAATATATGTTAAAAACGAATGGCCGGATGTTCAACTCTATACTGACTCCATGGCCATTCCTCTATAGGTTCAAATATCCACTTACTTGCCTAAGATGTAATGAAGGGATTGCCAACTTGCTGAGTGCATTCATGCTCCCTTGAGGATATGACCTAATTTCCTCTTGCTGTCTTGCGCCATGCACCGGCCCTCTGGCCAAAATATCAACTTTACACTCAATATACATGATCTAGGACAGA
>NC_136809.1:16489982-16492482 GCF_951216825.1 Electrona antarctica | reverse complement strand
TTTTAATTAAGATCATTTGTGTTATGTCCCGTAAGTGCATTTTTAGACATCCTTGACACCCATACATTAAATAATTCAAACCTGATTTAGCAAAAGTTCTGAATAATTATTTTATTTGTAAAATTTCACAATTCTTTTAGTTTTAAAGACCCATGAAGCATTTGGTTGGAAAAGCACTATATTGCTCAAAGAACGTGCCAGAGTGCTAATATGACTGCTGGTTGGTCTTGCCAAGTTACAGAGAACTGAGGATCGAGTCAATTTAAGGACATCTGCTCTCAGCCAAACACCATCCTCTGCTAATTACATTGTGTCCAAAGAACTGCAAACCCTTTCTTTATTTCTTCCTTATACACCTCATTTGCTGTGAATACTTTCTGTACCTTCACAGTTAAAAAAGTAGTCATGCAGTTTCCAAAAGTGCTACCGATAATTGACTTTAAACAGTAAAACTTATATTTTGAAATGCATTTAATGACAGTGACATTTTCAATTCTTGCCACCATCAGTGTCTCCTGAAAACAGCACATTCTGTATGAATGAAATGCCTGCAATGCAATACGTTCCACATCCCCTCTCTACCTCCTCAGCTCTCTACTGTACCTCCGGGGGCCATCTGTTTAGACAGGGAGGATTTGTCAGAGTCACTTCACAGCAAACCCGCCTACGCCACCAATATGCTGCAAATGTTGCTTTTTGGCACTATTCCAATTCTCTTCCCGGGGTGTGCCCTTTGTTCTCTCCTTCAGGGGGTGAGTAGGCAGAATCCTGAGCAACACAAAAAAAACTTCCTGAGCTATTGTTTGCACGTTTGCACTTTAATTTCCATTCTTCAATTCGGGATACTACTGGTCCCTAAATGGCTTATGGTACATTCATGTCTGGATCCTCCTCCTCCTGTTTAAAATCTTCATTCTCATTTGAGAACCACTGCTTTAGGCCTGTGTGTCAAGTGACCACAGGCAGTTCCTATGTCCATGTCCCTGTCCCTGTCCCTGTCCCACTCTCTCTGCACCGCTCTGTGACAATTATACTGCGCTGTCTTTCTGGGCTCCAACACTTTTAGTACAGACACCTGCAGCATTTAATTTCCTATATTTCACACAGGTGCGATGATGGATAGAAAAGAGAGTGTTGGGAGGATAGGGGGGGGGGGGGGCTCTGTCATGCTCACGGTACCGCTAACAGTACCTGCAGGTTGCAGACACTTCCCCTGGTTAACACTGACGGCCAATGAGTGGACCACCACCACTTTTCCAAGAGACCATGTTCCTACTCTCAGTCTGGAGAGTAACTTTCACCACACTATTTCTGTTCCTCCCAAGAGGTAGAGCAGTTGAATGTCTGTCCTCATGCTACACCTGCAGCGTAGAATGTACTTTCTCCGGGGTGGGCGGGGGGGCTGTGTCTGGGGCTGTAGGCTGTTCCTTTCCTTCCCCTCTGTCCCACTTAAACAAGGGCCAGGAAGTAGAAACACTGAAAGCTTTAACAACACAACATTCACTTTTTATCTGCATCGTTTGCCACCCTGTATATGCATGTATGTGCACCATTAAGCACAGCTTTACACCTCAGCACTTATTACTTAGCTACACCTGGCAAACAGGACACTGCTCCATGGATTCGTGTATAGAGTTGCCTTTGCATACGTCGGTCTGATTCCGGATATGTTACTGGCCCTCGTCCATTAAGGCTCACTGCCAGAGCGGTGAGAGGGAACACTCTCTTGACCTCACAACATGGTCACGATTCTGCCAGATTGAATAATGAGGGTGGTGAAGATGTGTTCCTGAATCCTAGTAGAGACCGACGCCAGACCCTCGATCCTAGCCCACCGCGCTTACCGATGTTTTACTTTTGACTGCTAATTTGGCAAAAAGTGCAAAATGTTCTAAATACATTTGAAGAACTTATATTTGAAGTTTCTGCCTTACAGTATCTAACGAAAGATAAAACACACACATAACTTGATCCCTGTTCACATGTCGCAAAGAGACATGTTGTTAGAATTTGGACATAAGAGGTTTCTGTCCGACAGCCATGATATCTCTCCAGTCTGTCTCTAGTTCCCAGGCAGATGTTTTGTGCAAGCAAAAGAACATACAAACAACAGTTTTTGTGTTGATGACACAACCTGCCCAAAGGCCAACTCATGTGATTGATTGACGTTTTCCATCATGGCTTATTATTATGCTTAAACTTGTCACACACATTTTTATCCAAAGAAAGCAAACCAGTGTGTGGATTGGAACTGGGACATTAATGCACACATACTAGCCACACAACCAGTTAGTACTGTAGTTCTAGCCCGCTGCAGATCAGCCATGGTCGAGTCAGTTACCCAGCCAAGCATTTAACAGTCAGCCATCTATCTAACCCCATTAGCCAGCTGTTTACTCAGTCCATTTCTGTAACCCCCCCCCCCCTCCTCACAGTCAGCTGCTTGTACAGTCTGTCATTACTGGGGGTCCGGACCAATTGTTTGGGAACCACAAATCAG